>NC_092038.1:99315568-99602884 GCF_003086295.3 Arachis hypogaea
GAAAGCCTAGACAGTTGAGAGAAGCTGGTCAATGAATTCTTGACCAAGTTCTTTCCACCTCAAAAGCTAAGCAAGCTTAGGGTAAAAGTACAAACCTTCAGATAGAAAGAGGGTGAATCCCTCTATGAAGCTTGGGAAAGATACAAGTAATTGTTCAGGAGATGTCCTCCTAACATGATCTCAGATTGGACCATGTTAGATATTTTCTATGATAGTCTATCTGAAATGTCCAAGATGGCATTGGACCACTCTGCAAGTGAATCCCTCCACTTGATGAACACTTCTGAAGAGGCACAAGAGCTTATTGACATGGTTGCTAATAACCAGTATATGTACACTTTTAAAAGGAACCCTGTGAACAATGGGGTTGCTCAGAAGAGAAGCGTCCTAGAGGTAAGCACCTTAGACGCCATCTTTGCTCAAAATAAGCTCATGTCCCAACAGATCAACATGATCACTCAACACTTGAGTGGGACACAGAGCTCATTGGCCTACTGCCCAGAGACGGCCTATGAGGTAGACACAGGTGATAATGGCTGGACCACAATAGAAGAGGTTAACTACATGGGAAACCCTTCTAGAAACTCCAACAATAATCCCTATTCGAATACTTTTAATCAGGGATGGAGGAACTACCCCAATTTCGGGTGGAGAGACCAGCAGATGCCTCAACAAGGCATCAATAATAATCAAAATGGAATGAACCAAAATTGGTTCAATAATAAACCATTCAAAACTTCTCAGTAACAATTGGAGACACCCAGGCAAAGTCTCTCTGACTTGGCTGCTATAGTCTCCAACCTCTCAAAGACCACTCACAGTTTCATAATAGAGACTAGGTTCTCCATTAGGAACCTGGAAATACAGATTGGTCAACTGAGCAAGAGGATCCCAAAGATCCCTTCTAATACCCTTTCGGGTAACACAGAAGTGAATCCAAAGGAAGAGTGCAAGGCCCTCACTATAGAGGTTTTGACCGAACCCAAGGAGGAGCCTATTATTGAAGAGCTCAAACAAATCAGAGCTCATAAGGAGACTGATGGTATCACCTTGCAGGCCCCTTTGCTGGAAGAGGAATCTGAAGAATACTCTTCTTCAGAAGAGGATGAGGAATCCAAGAAAGAGCAAATTGCTCGGAACCTAGCCATTCTCAGGAAACTGAAAGCCAACTCCTCTCATAAAGAGGCGTTGGAAGAGGAAGATGAGCCAGTGATACTGGCCAAGGAGTGCAGTGCCTTGGTTTAGAAGAAACTTCCTCAGAAGCTATCGGATCCCAGAAGCTTCCTGATTCCCTGTACTATAGGGACCATCACCTTTGTGAAGGCATTATGTGACCTTGGCTCAAGCATCAATCTGATGCCTCTGTCTATAATTAAGAGGCTAGGAATTCTAGAGGTGCAGCGTGCCACAGTCTCATTGGAGATGGCTGATAAGACCTTAAAAAGGGCATATGGCATGGTGGAGGATATCCTAGTGAAGGTTAAAGACCTTTACATCCCTGCTGCCTTTGTGATTCTAAACACAGGGGAGGACAGAGATGAGTCTATCATCCTTGGAAGGCCTTTCCTAGCCACTGATAAGGCCATAATTAATGTAGAAAGAGTTGAGCTAGTCTTAAGACTACTTGAGGACTATATCTTTTTCACGATACCCAACCCTCAATCTCCCTTTGACAGAACTAGTACCATAGTACAGCACATTGTGTTTTAGCACTCACTCTCAGTACAGAGCTTTATGGAGCCCCCAGATACCAATTCTAAGTTTGGTGTTGGGCAACCATCATCAAGCACTGAGAAGGAAGGTACTAAGAACAAGGTACCTAAAGACTGGAGGGACAAAAAAATCTCTATTGAAGGACTCTCACCTGGCATGAGAGTTATCTTCACCAAAAGTCCAGTCCTTCCATACATAGCAAGTATAATCTTGTCTCTAGAGCATGTAGAGCTCATCCATGAGAGCACAGGACATAAAATTACTGTAAGGGATGAAATTTTGAGCCCCTATCTATCTCTGTAATAGAGCTGTCCGTCAAGCTAATGACGGTAAAGAAGCGCTTGTTGGGAGGTAACCCAACCATAATTAGAGTAATGTTATTTTCTTTATTCTCATTTGATTTGTTTTATTTTATTCTCTTTCATTTTTTTTTTGCTTTTTAATGTTTATGATCATGTGCAGCACTTAGAACATTGACAAAAACACTCGGAATTGAGAACAGAACACCCTGGGGAGAGTCCCTGATGTGCAAAATTAAACTTCACACAACTGAACCAGCAAGTGCACTGGGTCGTCTAAGTAATACCTGAGTGAGTCAGGGTCGATCCCACGAGGATTGTGATTTGAAGCAAGCTATGGTTATCTTGTAGATCATAGTTAGGCAGATAGAAAAGTGGGTTGGTTGTTTAAAGTGCATAAAAAGAAAATAAATAAAATGTTACTCAATTGATGGTGAAAGTAATGATAAGAAGACGGTAAAGCTTCGCAGATGCTTTATTCTTCTGGATCAATTTGGTTATACTGTCTCCTCCAACTGTAAATGATTACTTCTATGATAGGCTGTATTTGATCAACGCCTTTCTTGAGAGGTCACCAACGCTCCTCCGGATCTAAAACCCAAGGTTAGTACGGATCCAGTTTGATTGAGGGTGAAGCTCCTACAGTCCATTCCCCTTAGTGATCCTACTCAAAATGCCACAAAAAAGGTCGAATCTTCCAGCTCAGATAATGCTGCGCCTTTGGTTTTAGCCTTTACCATAAAGACTCTAATACCCCTTTACCTCGGCGGAACTAATATCTCGAGAAGTCCCCAATAAAGTTGTGGATTAGCCTTCTAAGAGATGTATAATCAAGCTAGTGGTTCATCATTGTCCGATGAAAGACTCACTCTGAACCCATGTAGAATGAGATAACCTTATGCCAGTTTAATGCATTAATAAAGATGAAGAACGAAAATACATCATAGATTAGAGAATCAAACACGGATTAAAGATAAAACAGCAACACTTCATTTATCCATAAAACTCAGTAGAGCTCCTCCCCTTAACCTGGGAGGTTTAGAAACTCATACTGATAGAAAATACAAAGTGTAATTAGAAAATATGTTGGAAGCTCTCGATCTCTCCCTTAAAAGTGTAAAAGTTCTCAAATAAATACTAGGCTAATGACTAAGGATTACATAAGAGGGGTAAAACAGTCTTATAGTGCAAAAATCTACTACCGGGGCCCACTTGGTGAGTGTTTGGGCTGAGCTTGATTGAGATCCACGTGCTAGGAGACCTCTAGGGCATTGAACGCTGGCTAAGGGGTCCTTTTTGGGTGTTGGACGCTGGTCTCTTCTTCCTTGGGTGTTGGATGCTAGAATAGGGCAGATGCCTAGCATTCAACGCCAGTTTTGGGCCTTCAATTTTGAGACAAAGTATGTACTATTATACATTTATGAAAATCCTTGGATGTTAGCTTTTCATAGCCATTGAGAACGCTCCATTTGGACTTCTACAGCTCCAGGAAAGCTCTGTCGAGTGCAAGAAGGTCATATTCTAATTGCATATATAGTGCTTTCTGTGCCTCTAAATCAGACTTTAGCTCCAGCTCCTCAATTTCAGCCAGAAAATACCTGGAATCGCATAAAAACACACAAACTCAAAGTAGAATCCAAAAATGTGAATTTTGCACTAAAACCTATGAAAACTTAATAAAACTTGAACAAACATACTAAAAACTATATGAAAATGATGGCAAAAAGTGTATATATCCGATCATCAGAACACTAAAGTCAAACTATTGCTTGTCCCCAATCAACTAAAAACAAAGTAGGATAAAAAGAAGAGTAATATAAAATAAATCTCAGAGTTTTCAATGAAGCTTAGTTTCTATAGATGAGCAGGGCTTAGTAGCTTTTTGCTTCTGAATAGTTTTGGCATCTCACTATCCATTGAAAATTAGAAGAGTTGGTCTCTTTAAGAACTTAGAATTCAGATGATAGTATTGACTCTCCTAGATTAGTTCTTTTTTATTCTTGAACATAGCTTTTTAGAGTCTTGTCCGTGGCCCTAAGCACTTTGTTTTCCAGTATTACCACCGGATACATAAATGCCATAGACACTTAATTGGGTGAACCCTTTCGGATTGTGATTTAGCTTTGCTAGAATACCCAGATAGAGGTGTTCAGAGTTCTTAAGCACACTCTTTTTGATTTGGATCACGACTTTAACTGCTCAGTGATGCACAGAAACTTGTCTCTCAACAAATTTTCCTTCGGCAAGTATACCGAATTGTCGTCAAGTAAAAACTCACAATAGAGTGAGGTCAAATCCACAGGGATTAACGGATTAAGCAATCAA
Organism: Arachis hypogaea; assembly: GCF_003086295.3. Classification (NCBI taxonomy): domain Eukaryota; kingdom Viridiplantae; phylum Streptophyta; class Magnoliopsida; order Fabales; family Fabaceae; genus Arachis; species Arachis hypogaea. The sequence continues at coordinate 99,319,906 of NC_092038.1, forward strand.
TGGTTAATTGATTATCCTAGTTAGACGAATCATATTGGAGTGATAAGTAACAAGGAAATGTAAATGGCATAAAAGTAAAGAAAGCAATAAAGTGCAGAAAAGTAAAATGGCAAGAAAAATAAATGTAAGAACTAAAAAATAAAATGAACATTGGGATCAAGAGATATTGCAATCCTCTGGATCATGTTCATTCTCGTCTCTTCCTCAATCAATGCATTCATTGATCTCCTTGGCAATTGGTGCACGAAATTGTGATCAATACTTTTCACAACACAAATAATCCCCGGTGATGAATCCAAAAACTTGGTGTTCAACACCATGGCATAAACACAACTTCGCACAACTAACCAGCAAGTGTACTGGGTCGTCCAAGTAATAAACCTTACGCGAGTAAGGGTCGATCCCACAGAGATTGTTGGTATGAAGCAAGCTATGGTCACCTTGTAAATCTTAGTCAGGCAAACTCAAATGGATATGGGTGATATACGAATAAAACATAAAGATAAAGATAGAGATACTTATGTAATTCATTGGTGGGGAATTTCAGATAAGCGTATGAAGATGCTTGGTCCCTTCCGTCTCTCTGCTTTCCTACTGTCTTCATCCAATCCTTCTTACTCCTTTCCATGGCAAGCTTATGCAAGGGTTTCACCGTTGTCAGTGGCTACCTCCCATCCTCTCAGTGGAAATGTTCAACGCACCCTGTCACGGCACGGCTATCCATCTGTCGGTTCTCAATCAGGCCGGAATAGAATCCAGTGATTCTTTTGCGTCTGTCACTAACGCCCCGCCCTCAGGAGTTTGAAGCTCGTCATAGTCATTCAATCATTGAATCCTACTCAGAATACCACAGACAAGGTTAGACCTTCCGGATTCTCTTGAATGCCACCATCAGTTCTAGCCTATACCACGAAGACTCTGATCTCACGGAATGGCTGGCTCGGTTGTCAGGCGAGCGCTCGGTTGTCAGGCGATCAACCATGCGTCGTGTATCAGGAATCCAAGAGATATTCACCCAATCTAAGGTAGAACGGAGGTGGTTGTCAGGCACACGTTCATAGGTGAGAATGATGATGAGTGTCACGGATCATCACATTCATCAAGTTGAAGAACAAGTGATATCTTAGAACAAGAACAAGCGGAATTGAATAGAAGAACAATAGTAATTGCATTAATACTCGAGGTATAGCAGAGCTCCACACCTTAATCTATGGTGTGTAGAAACTCCACCGTTGAAAATACATAAGAACAGGGTCTAGGCATGGCCGAATGGCCAGCCTCCCAATGATCTAAGATAGCATCAGAACAAAGATAACTACCAAGATCTATCAATACAATAGTAAAAGGTCCTACTTATAGAAAACTAGTAGCCTAGGGTTTACAGAGATGAGTAAATGACATAAAAATCCACTTCCGGGCCCACTTGGTGTGTGCTTGGGCTGAGCATTGAAGCATTTTCGTGTAGAGACTCTTCTTGGAGTTAAACGCCAGCTTTTATGCCAGTTTGGGCGTTTAACTCCCATTTTGGTGCCAGTTCCGGCGTTTAACGCTGGGATTTCTGAGGGTGACTTTGTACGCCAGTTTGGGCCATTAAATCTTGGGCAAAGTATGGACTATCATATATTGCTGGAAAGCCCAGGATGTCTACTTTCCAACGCCGTTAAGAGCGCGCCAATTGGGCATCTGTAGCTCCAGACAATTCACTTCGAGTGCAGGGAGGTCAGAATCCAACAGCATCTGCAGTCCTTTTTAGTCTCTGAATCAGATTTTTGCTCAGGTCCCTCAATTTCAGCCAGAAAATACCTGAAATCACAGAAAAACACACAAACTCATAGTAAAGTCCAGAAAAGTGAATTTTAACTAAAAACTAATAAAAATATACTAAAAACTAACTAGATCATACTAAAAACATACTAAAAACAATGCCAAAAAGCGTATAAATTATCCGCTCATCAGCAATCTTAAGTGATTGGATCCCAATTCCTTGGCAATCCAATCTCTCTAAGCTTGAACAATTTCCCAATTCCTTGATTTAATTGCTCATGAAAAGAGATGAAGTTTGCTCATTGATTATATTACACACATTCATAGATCAAAGTATTGGTAGGATTAAATGTCACAATATCCATCCAACCCCCAACCTAATCCAATGTAAGAGAGCATTTCTAGCATGATTTCCTCATTCCTCGTCCAAGGTTCAGAGGAATTCCAAGTATGAGCAATTTCTCTTCCGAGACAATTACCCAATTGGATGAAGATCGAAAGCTCTCTAGTAAAATCAAGAGAAGAGAAAGAAGAAGAAGAATAAGAACTACAATTGATCCATTGAATCACAATAGAGCTCTCTAGCCCAATGAAAAGAGTTAGTTGATCATTGCTTTATCAAAATAGAAAAGAAAGAAAGTGCAGAAAAATAAAGATGAAGATTAAAACTAAAATTGAAACTTCAAAATTCATAAATGAAAAGTACGAAGAAAAGAAAGAGAAGGAAAAGTGTGTGAGGGGAGGGAGTCCGAAGACCCCTCTTCAATCCCCAATTCCTAAATCCCCTTGGGATCCAGAATTTCTCCTTTCCCATCGATTGAATGTAAAAACTAAGGCCTTTATATAGGATCTCCTAAATTACAAAATGAAATTAAAAGCAAATTACAATTAAATGAAAATTCCTATTCTAGATGCTTCTTGTGGCCTTGATTGGTTGCCACTTGTGGGCTTGCTTCCTTGAGGTTAGGTGGTCTTTGAAAGAGAAGTGAATCAAGTTGAGGTCCAGGAGCTAATGTTAGTGCTACCATTAGCATACTAACGCTACAAGTGTGGCGTTAGTGCTGAAGTTAGTGTGGCTAACGTCACACTTGCTACCCAGTTAGTATTTTTGGGGCTAAAAAGATGCCTATTATTTATGCTCCCATTTCATGTCCACTATAAATAATTATATATCATTAGAATGCTCTGAATGTAAGCTTTCTAATGCAACTCATGTTATGCTCCTTTGAAGGGGACAGGGTCGCTGGCATAGTCACTGGCGTTATTGGAAAAAGTGAGTGCCAATAACGTCAGCATTCAGGGGATTAATATTGCCAGATTCTAGAGCTCAAACTTAATGTCCACCCCATACTATTATATATTATGGGAAAGCCCTAGATGTCTACTTTCCAACGCCTTTGGAAGCGCATTGTTGATGGTGTTTTTGTGGAAAAACAAATTTTCAAACACATAGATCTAACTGGCAAGTGTACCGGGTCGCATTAAGTAGTAATAACTCACTTACAGTGAGGTCAATCCAACAGGGATTGATGGATCAAATAACTTTAGTAGGTGATTAGTTTAGTCAAGCTAACATTGAAGTAAAATTTGATGAAATGTAACCAACAGAAAGTAAATAGCAAGGAAAATTAAAGTGTAGAAAGTAAAATGACTGAAACTTAAAGAGCAAGAAAAGTAAATTAGCAAAATCTTAATTGACAAGAAAGGTAAATTGCATGAAAAGTAAAGGGGCTGGGGTGTTGGAAATTAAAGAGAGCAATAGATCAAGCAACTGGAAATTTAAACTACAAGAAGAATAAATTGGGAGCAATGTAAACAGGGAAGCAAAATTCCAGTGAATAAGAACTTAGAGCAACAGGAATTGTAAATTGCAGGAAATTAAACCAAGCTAAATGTGAACATAAATGTGAAATTACAGAATGCAGGAGAGGAAATTGAAGAGGAATGAAACAAAAAGTAAAAATGCTTGAAGGATTGAAAGCAGACAATGACTGATGCTAAATTGCAGCAATTTAAAAGAATGTTGAAGATCTCAGGGGTGGAGGAGACTAGAAAACAAGTCTAGATCTCAAGTCCTTCCTTGATCCAACAAGAGAAAAGTTGCAGAGAATTAAAATAGAGATTGGAAAAGAAGTAAAGAGAAGTTGCAGATAGAGAATGAAAACAGAATTCCTTCGACTCTCAATCCAAGATTTAAAACAGAAATGAAAGTTAAAGAGAGAGTTTTCTAATCCTACTACTCTCCAAGTGAGCGCCACTTTGTTTTGGAGTGAGGCTCCAGTTTCGAGCCTTGGTGGAAGCATTGGCTGATTTTTTTGCTTGTTTTTTGCCCTTAAAGATACATTTCATTCGTGCCTCAATTTCATGCCAAATATGGATTGCCATACATCGTGACATCTGTAGCTCAAGTTATAACCCTTTGAAGGAGGCATGGTCATGCTGTGAGCGCCCAGATTTTAACTTAGCCAAAATTTTGCTTCCAAGCTTATCTTTGCATCAAGGTAATGCTCTGCTCTTGGCAAGAGCGGAGCATTGTATGCTGATTGCCTATTCTCCTTTAATTTTGTCATGGGCCACGGTTTTAAAAGCATGGTCTAAGCCTCCAAAGTGTGCTCCAACTTTAAAGTGTTTCCCAAAGCTCTTTTTTTCTCCTTTTTAGCTTATTTTGTGCTTCTTTGCTTCTTTTTCTTCTTATTTTCTACAAAATTTATAAAATCAAAAGATCAAGGAAATATACCATTTAAGTACAAAAGCATTCATTATTCAAGCACAAATCATCAATTTCTTGTATGAATAAGCATAGAAAAATATGACATGGTGACATGTCATCACAACACCAAACTTAAATCTTGCTTGTCCCCAAGCAAGAAAAGAATCATGCATTAAAGATTGACAATCCAAGGTAAGAAGAATAGCAACTCAATCTTCATGGTTAGCTAGTTTTCTAAGCATGCTACAATCACAAAAGAGATGTAAAGGATTGATGCTTCTATCTAGCTCAATTTATGAAATCTTTCTCTTATATTTCTTCCTTGAAACAAGCTTTTGATTTTTCTTATTAGCTTCTCCTTTTGGGTGCTTTGCCCCCATGAGTTAATAACAAAGCTACGATTCTAAATGCTTTGTTTTCAAGTATTACCACTTGATACATAAGCACCACAAGCATTTGAATTAGAGGACTTCATTAAGTTCATTTTTCTTTTCTTTTCTTGACTCTCTAATCATTGATGCTCAGAACCTTGAGCTTTGAGGGAGTGCTTTTGCACTTGAGCCTAACCTTGACTTCTAAGCATTTTGTTTTCAAGCATTTGGCTTGATACATAAACACCACAAGTACTTAACAAATAAATTGCCATTGGTACTCAGAGCCTTCAGCTTTCTCATTCTTTCCCTTTTTCTTTTCTTGCTTTAATTGTATTTGCTTCTTCAAGGTTTTCATGATTTTCAAAAGATTTCACAAAATGTCCTAGATAAAAACTTCAATTAAATAAAATCCAATGCAATTGAGCAAGAATTAATCATATTAGCTTTCCAATACTTGTATGCACATGCTAAAATCTTCTTTAATTCCTTGTTTGTTTATGATCATGATGCTTTATTGCTTTTAAACTCACAAAACTCAAGTTGGTAGTTATAATGCCACAGCAACATGTTACAAATCACGATTCAAGCTATGCTTTATTCATACACACATGTAAACAGACAAGATAAAGACAATCATGAAATTTAAGTGATGGAAACAAATGAGAAGAAAAGGAGCTCTACAACCTTGTAGTTCATCTTTATTATTGTTGTCCTTTTTCCTCTATTCTTCCTATTTCCCTTGCCAAACTTAAAATGCTTGCTCATCCTCAAGAAACAATTAAAACAATGGCTATGGGGCTAAGATGGATCATGAATGTCTTGCACAATGAAATGTTAGCAGTACATGTGTTGCAAGCAAGCAAAATTTAAGATAAAAATCAAGGCACAAGAGACAGAGACATTGTGATTACAAACATAAGAGGGTGTGCATGATACATGGCATAAAAGATAAGTGGCACATCAAACTTAGTGTGACACTTTCACTTGGAATTCATGCAGGTATCTTGTAAGGATTGGAACCAAATTTTGTTGCATAGCAACACCAAACTTAGAATGCAATCCTATGTCAATTTATTTGAAAAACTAAACAAAAGGAACTGTTATATGTTGAATACAATCACCAAGCCAAAAATCTGTCATGAATAAGGATCTCTTGGTGCTTGTATTAACAAAAACAGTTAAGAAGCAAAATAAGTGAAAGCATTAAAAACAAAGAAATACTAAAGTAAACAGAATAACAAAGTGTCAAACCAAAAGAAAGATAAATTTGCAGAGGCATTATGATTATGCAGACAAGTGGTGCTGTTGGATAACTTGCATAGAAAAATAAGTGGCACACCAAACTTAGAATCTTAGTGTGACACTTTCATGTAAAATTGATGCAATCATCCAAAGGGATTGAAAACAATTTGTTGCAGGACAACACCAAACTTAGAATGTAACCATGTGCCTATTTATTGAATTTAAACAAGGCAAGGAGAAGGAATGTTACCTAATGTTTACCTATTCTTCACTTTCTTCCTCTTCTTCCATTTTGTTAAGAGGAATGACCTCAAGGGAGGAGAAGTTTCAGCTATTGTCCTTTTTCTTGGTTTCCTCTCAGCAAGCTTCCTTTTGAATTTGGCTTGATTGAGCTTGCTTGCTGGTTCAGGGATAGGATTGGTGCTTTTGTTAGTTGCCTTCACTTCTTGGATATCAGCACTTGGTGGTTGTGTGATTATTGGAGTTTTGTCTTCATCAAGAGTCCCTTGCAATGATGGTTCCGTGAGCTTTTTCTCTATGCACTTCTCTACTTGACTTGAGTGTGACTTCTCTTCAGTGTCTTCCTTACTTTCTCATTCTTCCAATTCCTCCTTCACATCTACCAATTGGTCTTTCTCTTCCTTGCTTAGCAGTTCTAAGTTTTTCCTTCCTTTCTCCAAGTGCTCATCCACTTCCTTGAAGAGGATCTCTTGCTCTTTCCAGGATTGTTGTTGGTTCTCCATGAGTTGTTCTTGTCTTTTCAATAATTCTCTGGATTTTTGAAGGGGATCTTCAATTAGTTCAAGGGCCTCTTCATTTTGCTCTTCCACTTCCTCCTTCACACTTAACATTTGGTTTACCAGCACTTCCATGTTTTTGAGGGAGTTCTCTTGTTCTTTCCATGATCTCTGTGCTTCCCTTTCATATTTTTCAAACATGGTTTCAAGCCTTGAGAGGCTTTGGCTCATGGAAGTTTGTGTGGACTATGAGTTTTGGAAGAGATTTTGTGTCAAGAGATAGTTAAGTGATGAAGAATTTTCAAATGAAGAACTAGGAGGTGAGGTTGAACAGTTTTGCAGAAGTGAATTAAAGGCACGTTCAAGTGAAGATGGCTCTTGATAAGTGGAATATGGACTCTCAAATGCTTTCTGGTTTTGCTCCTCCCAGGCACAACTTGAAGAATTATTGAAATCATTATAGTATGGATAATCTTGCGGTCCTTGGGAGGAATCTTGCATGAATTTATTGAAAGCATAATCAAGAGATGATGTCTCTTGATGAATAGCATTTGGAGAATTAAAATTCCCTTCCCAGCCATAGTTTGTGTCAGTGTCATAATAGCATGGTTCACTTTGTGGCTCTGGGAGGAAATTCATTTCTCTTAATTGTTCACACTTTTGGTGATACTCCTATCCACCATTAGAATAGCAACTTGCATCATTTTGTGGTGGAAGAAAATATCCCATATGATTCTCTTACTCATCTTGTGTCTCTGAAGCAAATCTCCATGGATTGGAGTGCTCAAAATTTATATTTTCTTGGTGATATTCCCAGCCACCATTAGAGATTGGTGATGGTGGATAATATCCCATGAAATTTGTTTGATCATAAGATGAGTTGAACTCCATTTGAATTTTATGAAATACAACACCATTGAAAATTGAAGTTCATGTCTCAGAGAAGAACTTCTTAGTGAAGCAAAAACATAAACACCTTGGTTTCAACTTAGAACAAAGAACAAAAACAAAAAAATGCTTGATCTAGACTTCTCACCCACTTAATCATTGTTGATCTAATCAATCCCCAGCAACGGCGCCAAAAACTTGATGGTGTTTTTGTAGAAAAATGAATTTCCAAACACACAGATCTAACCGGCAAGTGTACCGGGTCGCATCAAGTAGTAATAACTCACTTAGAGTGAGGTCGATCGCACTGATTGATGGATCAAGCAACTTTAGTAGGTGATTAGTTTAGTCAAGCTAACATTGAAGTGAAATTTGATGAAATGTAGCCAACAGAAAGTAAATAGCAAGGAAAATTAAAATGCAGAAAGTAAAATGACTGAAACTTAAAGAGCAAGAAAAGTAAATTAGAAAAATATTAATTGACAAGAAAGGTAAATTGCATGAAAAGTAAAGGGGCTGGGGTGTTGGAAATTAAAGAGAGCAATAGATCAAGCAACTGGAAATTTAAATTGCAGGAAGAATAAATTGGGAGCAATGTAAACAGGGAAGCAAAATTGCAGTGAATAAGAACTTAGAGCAATTGCAGGAATTTTAAATTGCAGGAAATTAAACCAAGCTAAATGTGAACATAAATGTGAAATTGCAGAATGCAGGAGAGGAAATTGAAGAGGAATGAAACAAAAAGTAAAAATGCTTGAAGGATAGAAAGCAGACAATGACTGATGCTAAATTGCAGCAATTTAAAAGAATGTTGAAGATCTCAGGGGTGGAGGAGACTAGAAAACAAGTCTAGATCTTAAGTCCTTCCTTGATCCAACAAGAGAAAAGTTGCAGAGAATTAAAATAGAGATTGCAGAAGAAGTAAAGAGAAGTTATAGATAGAGAATAAAAACAGAATTCCTTCGACTCTCAATCCAAGATTTAAAACAGAAATGAAAGCTAAAGAGAGAGTTTTCTAATCCTACTACTCCCTAGTGGAGCTAGCCTACCAATGCTCTCTATTAGAGTCAACTTCGCTAACAAAGATGAAAATGGTGCCTTATATAGGCTTTTTACAAAATGAAATTGAAATGAAAAACAAATTAAATGAAAATCCTAATTCTAGCTTGTTCTTGTGCCTTTGAGTGATGATGTGGGCTTTGCTTGCTTTGGATTTGAGGAGAAATGGGTTTGGTTGGCCTTGATTCAATTTGGAGAGAAATTGAATTTAAATGGAATTTTTATTCAATTTTTGGGCCCATGGGTGTTGCTCCCAGGGCAATGCTCTGCTCTCACCAAGAGCGGAGCATCCAAGCCTTGCCAATTCTTGTGCGTGCAACATTGCTCCCTGGCCGTGTCATGTAATGCTCAGCTCTTCAATGTAGCGCTCAGCTCTCCAAGTGAGCGCATCATCCTTGCTTCCTTGGTGAGGTATCCGTGTTCAAGCCTTGGGGGTTGCACTCTTGCCCAATTTCCTTGCATTTTATTTGGGAGAGAGCACGACAATGCTCTCCAAGAGAGCGCTGTGCTCTCCAAGTGAGCGCCACTTTGTTTTGGAGTGAGGCTCCAGTTTCGAGCCTTGGTGGAAGCATTGGCTGATTTTTTTGCTTGTTTTTTGCCCTTAAAGATACATTTCATTCGTACCTTACTTTCATGCCAAATATGAATTGCCATACATCGGTGGAAAGCTCTTAATGTCATCTTTCTAACGCAACTGGAAGCACATCAATTGGACATCTGTAGCTCAAGTTATAGCCCTTTGAAGGAGGCATGGTCATGCTGTGAGCGCCCAGATTTTAACTTAGCCAAAATTTTGCTTCCAAGCTTATCTTTGCATCAGGGTAATGCTCTGCTCTTGCCAAGAGCAGAGCATTGTATGCTGATTGCCTATTCTCCTTTAATTTTGTCATGGGCCACACTTTTAAAAGCATGGCCTAAGCCTCCAAAGTGTGCTCCAACTTCAAAGTGTTCCCCAAAGCTCTTTTTTTCTCCTTTTTAGCTTATTTTGTGCTTCTTTGCTTCTTTTTCTTCTTATTTCCTACAAAATTTATAAAATCAAAAGATCAAGGAAATATACCATTTAAGTACAAAAGCATTCATTATTCAAGCACAAATCATCAATTTCTTGTATGAATAAGCATAGAAAAACATGACATGGTGACATGTCATCAATCGTTTGGAGCTATACAGCTCGAGTTACACTTCTTGGAAGGTGAAGAGGTCAGCTGGCCTTACTACAGGTTGATACCATGTTCATCTTTTCACTTTTGGGGCAAGTTTTCTCCCTCAAATTTAGTGTTCAGCATATAATGCTATATATGCTTGGAAAGCTCTGGAATCCTACTTTTCAATGCCACTGGAATCACCTCATTTAGAGCTATGTGGCTCAAGTTGTTCTTGCTTGAAGAAGGAATGGTCAGGCTGCCGAGTGAGATTTTGCCCATGTTAGTGTAACTAACGTGGCCACTAACATAAGCCTTCTTTGCTTCGCAAACGTTAGTGGCGTCCACTTTTTTCACTAACTTTCACAGCTGCCTCCTTTATTTCACGTTAATGCCCACTAACGTGGCACTAACGTGGGTGTTCTTGACTTCGCAAACATTAGTGGCGTTCACTTTTTCCACTAACGTTGGAGTTTCCCTTTCCTTCCACGTTAGTTCCCACATTAATGTAACTAACGTGGAAACTAACATGGGTCTTCTTGCCCTTCACTAACGTAGTGGTGCCTACTTTTACCTCTAACGTTCCAAACTTTCCTTCCTTCCACGTTAATCCATTAACTTTCTCACTAACGTTGGGGCTTTTCTTTTCTTCCACGTTAATGGCCACGTTAGAGGCACTAACGTAGCCACTAACGTGGCTCTTCTCTGCTTCTTGTTACTTGAAATCAATCAAATAAAGTGCATCAAAGTCTTGCTTTTAATCATGGGATCACGCATAATCCATTTTATCATTCAATTCATGCGTAATTCGTATGAAATCCATCAAAATTCACAATGTTTGCTTGAATCATGGTATGATTGCATTTTCAACCAAATACTTGCTTATTTCCTAAGAAAATGCATGAAACCAACCTAAAGCATACAAAAAATGGCTATTAAAACTAGCCAAGATGCTCTGGCATCACAACACCAAACTTAAATCTTGCTTGTCCCCAAGCAAGAAAAGAACTATGCACAAAGAATTCTCTTAATTGGAATGTATTGAAGAATTGCTTATGATGCCTTAGTGGGTGAAGTAAATAAGTGACAATGGGGTGAACTCTAATTTGTATGCTTATGCAAAGATTCCAGTGCTCATTAGTCCTTACATTTTGGAAGTCTTAGATCTTAGGACTTCCATTCAAATGATATTATGGAATCCTTTTTATAGATTGTCACCTTAAAGCAGCACTTATTTTCTGGCATTTTTCTTTCTTTGTGGAATTTGGCCTCGACTCTAGGTGTCATGTATCAAAGCGGCTTTTTAAGATAAGATTTCAATCAATACTCCTAAACCAGTTGGTCTAAGGTATTAGGTGTTGAAGCACCCCTTAGGATTTACTTGCTTAAGCCTCTCTCTTTGATACAATTCCACCACAAGCATTTAACTAGGACAATAACTCTTTGAGATCTTATTTCTTTCTTTTTCTTCATAGTAATTGATGCTCAGAGCCTTGGGCTTGTTCTTTGTTTTCTTTTTCTTTTGTTTTCTTTTATTACTGCTTATTGGATTAATAGATGTTTGAGAAATTCAATAATACTTCTCCAAACTTCATTTCGTGTATGAGCTCCCATGCAAGTTTTCACAGACATGCAACCTCAATACACAATCATACAATCAGAACCTCCACTCCCCTTAATCTTTTGCTTGTCCCAAGATTTATAAAATTCTTCAACACTTCCCTTTCAGAAGAATAATTTGCATTTTAAGTGTAATGGGTGCAAGCAAAATTCAAGATGATAATCATGATATCAAAGCAACATGTTACAAATTAAATATCAACTATGCTTATTTCACAAGGAGTAATCACACATGCATACAAAGAAAATAGAAGACAATTATGCAATTTAAAGTGCTGGAAATAAGTAAGAGGAAAAAGGAACTTTACCACCTTGTAGTTTATCTTCATTATTGTTGTCCTTTTCCTCCTATTCTTCCCCTTCCCATACCAAACTTAGAATGATTTCTTATACTCAAGCAACAATTAAAACAGTGGTGATGGGGTCTATGATGGATCATGAATGTCTTAGAATGAAGTGCGAGTATGCATGTGTTTCAGCAAGCAAGATTAAAGATACAATAAAGGCACAAGAGATACAAATAGAGACATTTTGATTGCATTAATAAGTGGTGTGCTTGGTACCTTGCATGAAAGATAAGTGGCAACACCAAACTTAGTGTGACACTCTCAATTTAGAATGTTGCAAGTACCCAGTGAAGATTGAAAATCAAATTGTTGCATGGCAACACCAAACTTAGAATGCAAGCATATGCCAAATTATTGAAAGTAAACTAAGAAAAGCAAGGAAATGTTACCTACGGTTGGGTTGCCTCCCAACAAGTGCTCTTCTTCTAGTTTGTTAAGAGGAATGACCTCAAGAGGAAAGAGGAGCTAGTTAATGCCCCTTGTTTTGAGTGCCTCTCCCCAGCAAGCTTTTTTTTGTTGTTAGCTTAAGTAAACTTGCTTGTTGGGGTACGGGTGGGATGGCTTTTGGTTGACCTTTTATTCTTCTTGGATATTGTCCTTCTTTTCTTGGTCACCATTCTCTTTTTAGTGCTCATGTTGATTGCCTTCACCACCTTGATTTCAGGATTTGGGTATTATATGATGGTTGGAGCATTCTCGTTATCAAGAATATCTTGAATTGGTGGTTCAATGAACTCACCCTCTATGCAACTCTCTGTTTCATTGGAGTGTGGGCTCCCTTGATTGACTTCCTCCCTTTATTCTACATGATGTTGCATTGAGTCTTTTGGGAGTGAGTTTGCATGTTCCTTTGACACACTAGTAACCTCTGTGGGTATGGAGCTTTGGGCTTATATACTCTCATAACCTCCTCCTTCTTCATAGAAACATCACTTGGTATGGGTGCCTCCTTTTCTTGTTCTTCTGATTCCTCCATTGTTCTTGTCCTTTGAATGAACTCCTCTATTTCTGGAGAGAGTGAAGTGGTCTCTCTTTGTGATCTCATCTCTTTAATGAATTGTTCTTCAGAATAGAGTTGTGCATTCTGTCTCAATTTTTCTTCATGGTCCCTTTTTGCTATTTTCTCCTCTTCGTTTGTCTTTATTATTTCTTCAAGAAGGAGTTCTATCCTAGAGAGTCTATCTAAAGGAGGTTGGGTAAGTTGTAATGGTTAGTCGGGGTTGGCTTTTGAATGGAATTGGTTGTTTTGTGGTTGTGTATTCTGAAAGTGGTATGACTCTTGTGGGTAATGGATTGAGTTTTGTGGATGGTGAAATAAATTGTATGGATTTAGGATAGATTTTTGTGCTGAGGCATACTCAAATGATGAAGAATTTAGGCATGTAAAACTTGGAGGTAAGGTTGTATAATTGAGAGGTGATGGCTCTTGATGAATGGGGTATGAATGAGTGAAATCTCTTTGATTTTGATCTTTCCAGCCACAACTTGAGTAGTGATCAATTTCACCAAAATATGGACCATTTTGTGGCTCTGGAAAGTACCCTATTTCATGTTCTTGATACTCCCACCCACCATGAGCATAGTAAAGTGGATCATTCTGTGGTGGTGGAGAGTTTTCCATGAAATTTGATTGACTACAATATGATGGATGATCTTTTTTTCCTGTAAAAAGCTCTGTCTCAAACAATAATCACCAAAAGAAATTGGAATCTCCATTGTAATAAATGAGGGATTCTTAGTGAGGCAATATCACAAACAGTTAGATAGCAAAAGAAAATAAAGAAACAAAAGAAAACAAAGATAAAAGAAAAGTGTCTAATCTAGTAGATCAATCAACCGGTAATTTGTTAATCACAATTAATCCCCAGCAACGGCTCTGTGAACTTGATGCACGGAAACTTGTCTCTCAACAAATTTCCCTTCGGCAAGTATACTGAATTGTCATCAAATAAAAACTCACAATAGAGTGAGGTCGAATCCACAGGGATTAACAGATTAAGCAATAAATGGTTAATTGATTATCCTAGTTAGACGAATCATATTGGAGTAATAAGTAACAAGGAAATGTAAATGGCATAAAAGTAAAGAAAGCAATAAAGTGCAGAAAAGTAAAATGGCAAGAAAGGAAAATGTAAGAACTAAAAAATAAAATGAACATTGGGATCAAGAGATATTGCAATCCTCCGGATCATGTTCATTCTCGTCTCTTCCTCAATCAATGCATTCATTTATCTCCATGGCAATCTTAAGTGATTGGATCCCAATTCCTTGGCAATCCAATCTCTCTAAGCTTGAACAATTTCCCAATTCCTTGATTTAATTGCTCATGGGAAGATATGAAGTTTGGTCACTGATTATACCACACACATTCATAGATCAAAGTATTGGTAGGATTAAATGTCACAATATCCATCTAACCCCCAACCTAATCCAATGTGAGAGAGCATTTCTAGCATGATTTCCTTATTCCTCTTCCAAGGTTCAGAGAAAATCCAAGTATGAGCAATTTCTCTTCCGAGACAATTATCCAATTGGATGAAGATCGAAAGCTCTCTAGTAAAAATAAGAAAAAAGAAAGAGGAAGAAGAATAAGAACTACAATTGATCCATTGAATCACAATAGAGCTCTCTAACCCAATGAAAAGAGTTAGTTGATCATTGCTCTACCAAAATAGAAAAGAAAGAAAGTGCAGAAAAGTAAAGATGAAGATTAAAACTAAAATTGAAACTTCAAAATTCATAAATGAAAAGTACAAAGAAAAGAAAGAGAAGGAAAAGTGTGTGAGGGGAGGGAGTCCGAAGACCCCTCTTCAATCCCCAATTCCTAAATCCCCCTGGGATCTAGAATCTCTCCTTTCCCATCAATTGAATGTAAAAACTAAGACCTTTATATAGGCTCTCCTAAATTACAAAATGAAATTAAAAGCAAATTACAATTAAATAAAAATTCCTATTCTTGATACTTCTTGTGGCCTTGATTGGTTGACACTTGTGGGCTTGCTTCCTTGAGGTTGGGTGGTCCTTGAAAGATAAGTGAATCAAGTTGAGGTCCAGGTGCTAATTTTAGTGCTACCGTTAGCCACACTAATGCTACAAGTGTGGCGTTAGTGCTGAAGTTAGTGTGGCTAACATCACACTTGCTACCCAGTTGGTGTTTTTGGGGCTTAAAAGATGCCTATTGTTTGTGCTTTCATTTCATGCCCACTATAAATCATTATATATCGTTGGAAAGCTCTGAATGTCATCTTTCTAACACAACTAGAATCACTTCAATTAGACCTCGGTAACTCAAGTTATGCTCCTTTGAAGAGAACAGGGTCGCTGGCATAGTCGCTGGCATTCTTGGAAAAAGTGAGTGCCAATAACGTCAACGTTCAGGGGATTAATATTACCAGATTCTGGAGCCCAAACTTAATGTCCACCCATAATATTATATATTGTCAGAAAGCCCTGGATGTCTAATTTCCAACGCCTTTGGAAGCGCATCGTTTGAAGCTATACAACTCGAGTTACATTTCTTGGAAAGTGAAGAGGTTAGCTGGCCTTACTACAGGTTGATACCATGTTCATCTTTGCACTTTCGGGGCAAGTTTTCTCCCTCAAATTTAGTGTCCACCATATAGTGCCATATATGCTTGGAAAGCTCTGGAATCCTAATTTCCAATGCCACTGGAATCAACGTATTTGGAGCTCTGTGGCTCAAGTTATTTTTGCTTGAAGAAGGCATCGTTAGGTTGCCGGGTGAGATTTTGCCCACGTTAGTGTAACTAACGTGGCCACTAACGTAGGTGTTCTTTGCATCACAAACGTTAGTGGCGTTCACTTTTTTCACTAACTTTCACAGCTGCCTCCTTTCTTCCACGTTAATGCCCACATTAGTGGCACTAACGTGGGTGTTCTTGGCTTCGCAAACGTTAGTGGCGTTCAATTTTTCCACTAACGTTGGAGTTTTCCTTTCCTCCCATGTTAGTTTCCACATTAATGTAACTAACATGGAAACTAACGTGGGTCTTCTTGCCCTTCTCTAATGTAGTGGTGCTTACTTTTACCACTAACGTTCCAAACTTTCCTTCCTTCCACGTTAATGCCATTAACTTTCTCACTAACGTTGGGGCTTCTCTTTTCTTCCACGTTAATGGCCACGTTAGTGGAACTAACGTAGCCACTAACATTACTCTTCTCTGCTTCTTGTTACCTGAAATCAATCAAGCAAAGTGCATCAAAGTCTTGCTCTTAATCATGGGATCATGCATAATCCATTTTATTATTCAATTCATGCATAATTCTTATGAAATCATTCAAAATTCACAATGTTTGCTTGAATCATGGTATGATTGTATTTTCAACCAAATACTTGCTTATTTCCTAAGAAAATGCATGAAACCAACCTAAAGCATACAAAAAATGGCTAGTAAAACTAGCCAAGATGCTTTGGCATCACTCAGTCTCAAGCTTTTTACTTGACACCTTCACACCACACGCATATAGTTAGGGACACTATCCATTTGGAGTGCCTAGGCCAAGATTTTACTCCTTTTAGGCCTTCTTAACTATTGATGCTCAAAGCCTTGGATCCTTTTACCCCTTGCCTTTTGGTTTAAAGGGTTATTAGCTTTTTGCTCTTGCCTTTCTGTTTATAGAGCTATTGGCTTTTTCTGCTTTTTATTTCTTTTTCAGCTTCTTTTTTTTTCGCAAGCATATATATTTATTTTTTTATTGCATCTTGCTTTTTTGGTGCTTTTTCTTGCTTTAAGAATCAATTTTTGAATTTTTTATATTACTAATAATACTTCTCCTTTTTCATCATTCTTTCAAGAGCCAACTTTCTTAATTTCAATTTCAAATATGCACTGTTCATTCATACATTCAGAAAAAAAAAGCAATGCCACCACATCAAGATAATTGAACTATTCTTAAGATAAACTTGAAATTCATGCAACTTAATTTCTTTTTCAAATAAAATTTTCTTTTAAGTAAGGTGAGAGATATATGGAATATTTTATAACCTTAAGACATAGATAGAAATGATCATACAACAAGAAAAAGAGAACAGACAATAAAAAATAATAGAAAACAGAAAAATAACATAAGAAAAGGGGATTAAGAGAATGAATCCACCTTAATGATGGCGGCTACTACTCCTCCTTGACGATCCAATGTAGTGCTGGATCTCTTCAATGTCACACCCTTGTCTCTGTTGTTCTTCCCTTATAGCCCTTTGTTCTTCTCTTACTTCATTGAGGATGGTGGAATGCTCTTGATGCTCCAACCACAACTGCTCCATATTAGTGTTCAATTCTCTAAGAGAATTATGCAATTGGTCCCAATAGCCTTGAGGAGGAAATTGCATCCCTTGAGGTATCTGGTAGCACAAATCCCCACACCTTCGTACTGTTGTACTAGCAAGTGCACTGGGTCATCCAAGTAATACCTGAGCGAGTCAGGGTCGATCCCACGAGGATTGTGGTCTGAAGCAAGATATGGTTATCTTGCAGGTCTTAGTCAGGCGAATCAGAAGGTTGTTGGTTGTGAGATGATGAAACTATGAAGTCATATAACTATTAAAAGTAGTTTGTAAATTAAATGGAAATCAGTGATAAGGATAAGGTAAAGGATTGGAGTTGCTTTGTCTTTCTGAATTAACTCCAGTATTACTGTCCTCTTTGCTTGTGAATGATCTCTTCAATGGCAGGCTGTAAGTGATTGGCACCTTTATTGAGAGGTCGTCAATACTCTTCCGGATCTAAACCCCAGGGTTAGTGTGGATCCATCTCTGCTTGAGGGTGAAGCGTGTACAGTCCATTCTCCTTAATGATCCTACTCAAAATGCCACAGACTAGGTCAGATCTTCCAGATCAGAGAATTCTGCATCATTGGATTTTAGCCTCAACCACAGAGACCCTAATCTCCCCGAAATTGGCTAAACTGGTGTTCCAAGAAGTCCCCAACGAAGTCGTGGATTAGCTGTCTGAGAGATGTATGATTCAAGTTGGTGGTGCGTGCTTTCCACTGAAGTATTCACACGAACTCAAGTAGACGCAGGTGTTTGTTAGGCACGTTCATCTTAATGTGATGAACAGAGCCGATTGTCACTGATCATCCTATCCACCATATTAAAGTGCAAATATACATCTTAGAATTAATAAACACGGATCACGAAGAAAGAGTAATACTTTTATTAATTCATAGGACTCAGTAGGGCACCTCTCCTCAACCTAGGAGGTTTAGAAACTCATACTGAAAGTAAAAAATACAATCCAAAATGTAAATGATAGTAAAAGGAATCCAAGAAGGTCTGAATTACATAAATATGATCCCTTAAATACTAAAGAAATGACTTGTAAGGGTAAAACAATCTATTTAGTGCTAAAATCCACATCTGGGGCCCACTTGGTGAGTGTTTGGGCTGAGCTTTGATGAGATCCATGTGCTATGAGGTCTCTGAGCATGGAACACCAGCTAGGGGATCCACTTTGGGTGCTTGGACGCTGGTATCTGCTCTTTGGGTGCTGGACGCCTGGAAGGGGGCAGGAAGCTGGCGTTGGACGCCAGTTTTGGGCGTTCTAATCCAAAGCAAAGCATGGACTATTATATATTGCTGGAAAGCTCTGGAAGTCAGCTTTCCAAAGCCGTTGTGAGCGCTCCATTTAGACATCTGTATCTCCAAAAAAGCTCTTTTGAGTGCCTTATCTGTCTTTGAATCAGACTTCTGCTCCAACTCCTAAATTTCAGCCAAAAAATACCTGAAATTGTACAAAAACACAAAATCTCATAGTAGAATCCAAAAATTTGAATTTACACTAAAACATATGAAAATATAATAAAAACTATATGAAAATGATATAAAAAATCGTATAAAATATCTGCTCATTAGTATCCTAGGGATTTTTTGCTGAGGTAGTTGCACAGGCTCATGTGCATGCTCTCTAGTTTTCTCCATCCTCTTCTTAGTGATGGGCTTGTCCTCTTTAATAAAGATGTCTCCCTCTATGACAATTCTAGCTAAATTGCATAGGTGACAAATAAGGTGAGGGAAAGCTAACCTTGCTTTGGTAGAAGGCTTTTTAGCTATCTTGTACAATTCTTGAGGTATCACCTCATGTACTTCCACCTCACTCCCAATCATGATACAATGAATCATGATGGATCTGCCAATGGTAACTTCTGACCAATTACTAGAAGGAATGATAGAGCGTTGGATGAATTCCAACTATCCTCTAGCTACGGGCTTGAGGTCAAGCCTTCTTAGTTGAATGGGCTTGCCATGGGAATCGCTTTTCTACTGTGCTCCTTCCACACAGATATCTGGGAGCACTTGATTTGGTCTTTGATAAAAGTTGACCCTTCTAGTGTAAGGATGTGCGTCTCCTTACATCAAAGGCAAGTTGAATGCCAACCTAACACTTTTTTGGACTAAAGTCCAAGATTCTCCCTCGAACCATGGTGCTCCAATTCTTAGGATTTGGGTTCACGCTAATGTCAGGGTTTTTCGTGACCCATTTATTAGCATAGAACTCTTGCACCATTAAGATCCCAACCTCTTGGATGGGATTGATTAGGACTTCCCAACTTCTTCTCCGGACTCTCTTCGGGTTTCTGGATACTCATTCTTCTTAAGCCTAAAAGGGACCTCAGCGATCACCTTTTTCTCTGCCACTACTTCATAGAAGTGGTCTTGGTGGCCTTTGGTGATGAATCTCTCCATCTTCCAAGATTCAGAAGTGGCAACTACGACCTTTCCTTTCCTCTTTCTAAAGGGTTCTCCAACCTTGGGTTCCATAAGTGGTAATGGAAAGCAAAAAGCAATGCTTTTCCCACACTAAACTTAAAATCTTTGCTCGTCCTCGAGCAAAAATAAATAAAAGAGAAGAGTGGAGTAGAAGAAGAAGAAAATAGAAGAAGAAGGAGGGAGAAAGCAATTCAGTAAGGGGGCTTTGATGTGTATGAAAGGTGTGTGTATGAAGGGTTAGAATGAGGGGTATTTATAAGAGTGGGCTAGGTTAGGGTTTGGTCATGGGTGTAGTAAATGGGAGGGAAATTTGATTTTGAAGTGGGTGGGTTGGTGGGAGTTATGATGGTTTTGGGGAAGTGATATGTGATTGGGCTAGGGTTTATAGGGAAGAGTGTTGGGGAAGACTGAAAGTAAAAGGGAAGAAGTGGGGTAGGTAAAGATGTTGTGGGACCCACTAGTCCTAAGAGACTAGGGCATTCAGAATCCCTACCCTTCTGTATGGGCGTTTGAACGGCCAGGGTCTGCTTCTGGCTGGCGTTCAATGCCAGCAAGGCTGCCATTTTGGGCGTTAAACGCTCAGGGTTTCCCACTGGCTGGCATTCAACGCCAGTAAGTCTGCCAATTTGGGCGTTGAACGCCCTGGCTTTGCCCATGGCTGGTGTTCAACGCGAGCAAGACACTCCATCCAGAGTGTTTTGTTTTCATTGCTGAACCTTTTTGTTTTTGTTCTGACTGCTTCACATGATCATGCACCTAAAGAAATGACAAACAAAAAACAAACTTAAGAAATTAGACGAAATAGAAATAACTAAATAAGGTTGGATTGCCTCCCAACAAGCACTTTTTTAACGTCATTAGCTTGAAGGTTAGCTCCTTACGGAGATTGATATGGGCTTAGAATTTCGCCCCTTACAGTGAATTTTCTTCCTGATTTCTCACGAATGAGCTCCACATGCTCTAGAGATAAGACACGACTCACTGTATGTGGTATGACTGGTTTCTTGGTGAAGACAACTCTCATGCCAGGTGAGAGGCCTTCAGTGGGGACTTTCTTGTCCTTCCAGCCTTTAGATACTTTCTTCTTAGTACCTTTGTTCTCAGTGCTTGTTGATGGCTGCCCAACACCAAACTTAGAATTGATGTTTGGGGGCTTAGTAAACCTTTGCACTAAGTGTTGCACAGTTATCTCTCTTTTTTTAGAGGGAGATTTAGGGTGAGGCATCTTGAACAAGATATGATCCTCTCCTAGTTGTAGAATCAGTTCTCCCTTAACTATATCAATGATAGCATTGGTAATGGCTAGGAAATGTCTTCCAAGGATAATGGATTCATCCTCATCTTCCCCAGTATCTAAGATTATGAAGTTTGCAGGGATGTACAGATCTTCAATCTTTACCAGTACATCCTTTACTAAGCCATATGCTTTCTTCATTGATTTGTCTATCATCTCTAGTGAGATATTTGCAACTTGTACCTCAAAGATTCCCAACATGTCTATTACAGAGAGTGGCATGAGGTTTATACTTGACCCTATATCACACAGAGCCTTCTTAAAGGTCATGGTGCCTATGGTGCAAGAAATTAGAAGACGTCCGGGATCTGGAAGCTTTTGAGGTAGCTTCTGCTCTACCAAAGCATTGAGTTCTTTGGTAAGCATGATGAGCGGATAATTTATACGTTTTTTGCCATTGTTTTTAGGTAGTTTTTAGTAGGATATAGCTACTTTTAGGGATGTTTTTATTAGTTTTTATGCAAAATTCACATTTCTGGACTTTACTATGAGTTTCTGTGCTTTTTTGTGATTTCATGCATTTTCTGACTGAAATTGAGGGACCTGAGCAAAAATCTGATAGTAGGCTGAAAAAGGACTACAGATGCTGTTGGATTCTGACCTCCCTGCACTCGAAATGGATTTTCTGGAGCTACAGAACTCTAAATGGCGCGCTCTCAATTGCGTTAGAAAGTGGACATTCAGGGCGTTCCAACAATATATAATAGTCTATACTTTATTCGAGTTTAGATGACGCAAACTGGCGTTCAACACCAATTCCATGTTGCATTACATCACAAACCAGAGTTAAACACCAAAAACATGTTACAACTTGGCATTTAACCCCAAGAGAAGCCTCTGTACGTGTAAAGCTCAAGCTCAGCCTAAGCACACAACAAGTGGGCCCCGGAAGTGGATTTCTACATCAATTACTTATCTCTGTAACCCTAGTAGCTAGTTTAGTATAAATAGGACTTTTTAATATTGTATTTTCATCTTTGGATTATCTTTTGGTCCCTTGATCACGTTTTGGGGGCTGGCGATTCGGCCATGCCTGGACCACTATCACTTATGTATTTTCAACGGTGGAGTTTCTACACATCATAGATTAAGGTGTGGAGCTCTGCTGTACCTCGAGTATTAATGCAAAGTACTATTGTTCTTCTATTCAATTCACGCTTATTCTTATTCCAAGATATCCATTCACACCCAAGAACCTGATGAATGTGATGATTATGTGATGCTCATCACCATTCTCACTTATGAACGTGTGCCTGACAACCACTTTCGTTCTACATGCAAATAAGCTTGAATGAATATCTTGGATTCCTTAATCAGAATCTTCGTGGTATAAGCTAGAATCCATTGGCAGCATTCTTGAAAATCCGGAAAGTCTAAACATTGTCTGTGGTATTTCGAGTAGGATTCAGGGATTGAATGACTGTGACGAGCTTCAAACTCGCGACTGTAGGGTGTGGTGACAGACGTAAAAGGATAGTAAATCCTATTCCTGCATGATCGAGAACCGACAGATGATTAGCCGTGTGGTGACAGCGCACCTGGATCATTTTCACTGAGAGGACAGATGGTAGCCATTGACAACGGTGATCCCCCGACATACAGCTTGCCATGGAAAAGAGTAAGAATGATTGGATGAAAGCAGTAGGAAAGCAGAGATTCAAAAGAAACACAGTATCTTCATGCGCTTATCTGAAATTTCCACCAATGAAATACATAAGTATCTCTATCTTTATTTTATGCTTTATTTATATTTACATTTGAAAACCATTATAACCATTAGAATCCGCCTGACTGAGATTTACAAGATGACCATAGCTTGCTTCATACCAACAATCTCCGTGGGATCGACCCTTACTCATGTAAGGTTGATTACTTGGATGACCCAGTGCACTGATGCGATATTTTACAACCCACACTACTAACCGGCAAGTGCACCGGGTCGTACCAAGTAATACCTTACGTGAGTAAGGGTCGATCCCATGAGGATTGATAGATCAAGCAACAATAGTGTTTGATAGGATTAGTTAGACCAACAGAAAAGAGTGTTTTGGTGTTCAAAGAGCATTAAACAGTAAATTAGGAATTTCAGAAAGCAAACAGCGATGAATTGGGAATAAAATATTTGAGAAAGCAGTTAAGATTTCAGAGTTATCTATTTTCCGGATTAACTTTTATTACTAACTAATTTAATCATGCAAGATATAATTTCATGGCAAACTATATGTGATTAGACCCTAATTCCTTAGACCTTCCTAGTCTCCTCTAAAATTCATTAACTGCCAATTCCTTGGTCAATTAATTCCAATTAAAGGGTGATGATCAATTTCTAGTTTATATGCCAAAAGAATTCTAATTATCCAAAAATAAAGGGATTATATGTCATGTATCCCGTTAAATACAAACAATTAGAAATTCAGTATAATATATTTTCAAGCTGTTGTTCAAGTAAAGAGTTTTTCCAAGTTCTACAAGAACTCAATTAGAACATGGGACATACTTTCGTTCCACCCATATTCATAAAGTAAAGAGCGAAAACAATTATTGAAATATAAATCTAAACATGGATTAAATTAGAAAGATCAAACGAATAAATCCATACAAATAGACAGAGCTCCTAACCTTAACAGTGGAGGATTAGTTGCTCATAGTTCAGAATAGAAAACTAGGATTTTTGGTAAACTATTGTGTACTTGTTTAAATGTACAGAGTTCCTATTTATAACTAATACTAATAGATTTAAAATCTAATTATCTAAAATTAAAAATAATATCTTTTCCTAAAAGATAAGATTTGAATTTAAATTCGAATTAATTAACAGCTCCGCGTCTTGTAGCGTGGGGACCACTTGGCTTCACTGGATCTGCGCCTATCTCTGTTTCTAAAATGGGGCCCAGAAATCACCCCTCAGCATTTTCTGCATTTTCTGCACGTGGCGCATGTCACGCATATGCGTCAGTCACGCGTACGCGTCGCTGGTTTTCTTGCAAGTCATGCAGAGGCGTCGGTCACATGAATGCGTCACTGAGCAAATCTTCAAATCACACGTACGCATCAGTTACGCATACGCGTCACCATGGATACTTCCAGATCACGCACACGCGTCAGGCACGCGTGCACGTCGCTCCTCGCAGCCATCTCCTTTGATTCTTGTGTTGCAGAAATTCTGTCAAATTCCGCTGAATGCTGCCTAAAATAAATAAAATTACCCAAAACTCAAAATAGCATCCATAGTGGCTAAAATATAATTAATTCTTAATTAAACTCAACAATTTAAGTGCAAATTCACTAGGAAAAGATAGACAAGATGCTCACGCATCACAACACCAAACTTAAACTGTTGCTTATCCTCAAGCAACCAAAACTAATATAAGCTTATGATGTGAATTTGCATAAGAATGAGAATTTGATTAAGCTCATGTCTCTTTTTATAGTGGGATTTATAACTGTAATCCTGAATAGGTTTGGCATCTCACTCTCCTTTGAATCAGAAGAATGTTAATGTCATTCGGAATTAGAATCCGGATAATATTATGAATTCTCTAATCTTTACATTTCAGTTTAATCCTTGAACATAGCAACATTTACTTTAATTTTTCTTTGGTGCTTTGCACCTTGAGTGTAGCCGTGACTTTAAATGTTTTGTCTCAAGAGTTACTTGACACAAAAACACCACAAGCACTTAACTGGGGAACTCCCTTTGAGTTCTGATTTTTCTTTCAGTTACTCCCAGACAGTGGTGCTCATAGCCTTTGGCATACTCTGTGAAGCGCACTTGGTCTCAACTCTAAGTGTTCTGTCTCAAGGATTACTTGACACAATCACACCATAAGCATGTGACTAGGGAAATAACTCTTTGAGCTTATAATCATGTCTGACCTCCCTAGTCATTGATGCTCAGAGCCTTGGACCTTGCTTTTATTATTTTTTTTTTCTTTTGCTGTTTCTTTTGCTTCAAGGATTAAATTTTTGTTTATTTTAGAGAAGTCATAATAATTCTCTAAATTCCTATTCCTTATACATCAACATCTCTTGATTCAAATTCAAATATGCACTGTTTATATCATGCATTCAAAAATTATAGAAAATACCACCACATTTAAGTAAATAAGACTATTCTTAGAATTAACTCAATTTCTCATGCAATACATCACTTCTTTTTCTTTTCTTTTTGGATTCAAGTTCAGTGAGTGGTACATGAAACATCTTTTTAGCATAAAAAAAAGGAAACTAAACTAGTCCTAGGATTCTAACTAATAAAGGATCATGCAACAAACAAAACAAAATAGCAGAAGACCAGAACATAACATAGAAAAATAGTGGATGGATAAAAATGAAAGGAACTCAACCACCTTAGTTATCCTAGCGGTCGCATTATTCTTCAGGTTATGCTCCCTAATGAAGATGATTCGCCTCCCTTTTGTGCCAGAAAACCAATAAGCGCAGCGTCCAACAACACCAAACTTAAAGGTTTGCTTGTCCTCAAGCAAAGAAGAACTGAAAATAGAAGAGACGAATATTATGAGGAGAGAAAAATAAAAAGATAAAAGAATAAGAGAGAATTAGGATTGGGATAGAGAGAAAGAAAACTGGGCGGCACAAACGACGCGTGCGAGTGACGCGGACGCGTGGGTCACGCGTTCGCGTACGTCGCGCATTCTTCATAATGACGCGCTAGCGTCAGGCACGCGTCTGCGTGGCCTGGTTTTTGTGCAATTTGCGTGAAGCCAGCCGCGTGCCCGCGCGACTCTCTGTTCACATGGCTCGGGAGCCAATTATTCATACGACGCGTTCGCGTCATGCACGCGCTCGCGTCGATGGCTATATGGGCGACTGAGGCGAACGCGTCAGTCACGTAGCCGCGTGCTCTAACTTGTGCTTTTAGCACACTTCCTGCCCCAAGCCAGTACAACTCTCTGCCCGATCACACTTTTACGTCAAAATTGCAGGTCACGCGAACGCGTCGGGGACGCGTCCGCATGAGTGGTGAAAAAAGGCTTAGTTCCAGCGCCATTCCCGCTCAACTCTCTGTCAAATTTTCATTTTGTACGCACACATGATTGACGCGTTCGCGTCAATGACGCTTGCGCGTTGTGTGCCTCCTCTCTTTCTTTTTTGGGAAATATATATAGCTTGAGGTGTTCGGTTCCTGAGATAAAATAGATGCATGATCAGAAAATTAGTGAGAACTTAGTAAACATCAAACAAGTACGAAACTACTACTACGAAAAAGAACTAAGGATACGAAATCATCGGGTTGCCTCCCGACAAGCGCTTCTTTATCGTCACTAGCTTGACGGTCAGTTCTGCTAATTCAGCAGATGAGTGGACCTCTGGCGATCAATCTCGCCTCCAAGATAGTGCTTCAACCTCTGGCCATTCATTGTAAATTTCCTATCAGAATTTTCTTCCTGTATTTCCACATGACCGTACTGTGAAGCTCTGGTAACCACAAATGGTCCTGACCACCGGGATTTCAATTTCCCGGGAAAGAATTTGAGCCTTTAATTATACAGAAGCACTCTCTGTCCTGGTTCAAAGACTCTGATGGCTATCTTCTTGTCATGCAATAGCTTATTTCTCTCCTTATAGAGCTTGGCATTCTCATAGGCTGAGTATCTGAATTCGTCAAGCTCATTCAACGGAAGCATTCGCTTAATTCCTGCAGCTTCTGAATCAAGGTTCAGGTATCTGATTGCCAGTAAGCTTTATGCTCCAGTTCAACTGGCAAGTGACAGGCTTTGCCATAGACCAACTGATAAGGGGACATGCCAATAGGAGTCTTGTATGCTGTCCGGTATGCCCAGAGAGCATCATCAAGCTTCTTAGACCAGTCCTTACTTGAAATATTGACAGTCTTCTCTAGAATCCTCTTAAGTTCCCTATTGGAAACTTTAACTTGTCCACTTGTCTGAGGGTGATAGGGGGTTGCCACTTTATGACGGACTCCATATCTCTGCAAAAGAGAGTCCAACTGTCTGTTGCAGAAATGGCTTCCTCCATCACTAATAAGTGTCCTTAGGACACCAAACCGGCTAAAGATATATCTCTGAAGAAAGCTCATTACCACTCTGGCATCATTGGTGGGCAAAGCCATGGCTTCCACCCACTTGGACACATAGTCAACTGCCACTAGAATATAGTTGTTTGAATGTGAGGGTGGGAAAGGTCCCATGAAATCAATACCCCACACATCAAACAACTCAACCTCAAGAATCCCCTGTTGTGGCATTTCATGGTTTGTAGGGAGATTTGCAGCTTTTTCACATCTACCACAGTGCTTCACAAATGCTCTTGAGTCCCTGAAGAGAGTCAGCCAGTAAAATCCGCTCTGAAGGACCTTTGTAGCTGTCCTTTCACCACCAAAGTGGCCTCCATACTCAGAACCATGACAGTGCCAAAGAATCTACTATTTTTCTTCATCTGGGATACACCTCCGGATGATTCCATCTGAACACCTTTTAAAAAGGTATGGTTCTTCCCAAATGTAGTGCTTTGCATCAGTCAATAGCTTCTTCACTTGTTGCCTACTGTACTCCTTTGGGATAAAATTCATGGCTTTATAATTTGCAATGTCTACAAACCATGGTGCCTACTGAATGAGGAACAATTGCTCATCTGGAAATGTCTCAGTCACAGCTGTGGTTGGTTGTACTCCTGCTTCAGGCTCAATTCTGGAAAGATGGTTAGCTACTTGATTCTCTGACCCTTTCCTGTCTTTTATCTCAATATCAAACTCCTGAAGGAGCAACACCCATCTGATTAATCTTGGCTTAGAATCCTGTTTGGTTAGAAGGTACTTCAAAGCAGCATGATCAGTATAAATAATAACCTTAGAACCAAGTAAATAGGATCTAAACTTATCAACAGCATACACAACAGCTAATAATTCCTTTTCTGTAGTTGTGTAATTCTTTTGGGCATCATTTAACACACGATTGGCATAGTAAATGACATGTACAAGATTACCATGCCTTTGTCCTAAAATAGCTCCTATAGCAAAGTCACTAGCATCACACATTAATTCAAATGGTAGATCCCAGTCAGGGGGAGCTATAATGGGAGCAGAGGTAAGGTTTGCTTTCAGAGTTTCAAAAGCATGCAAACAATCAGAATCAAAGACAAAAGGAATATCAGCAACCAAGAGGTTGCTTAGAGGTTTAGCAATTTTAGAAAAATCCTTTATAAATCTTCTATAAAATCCTGCATGACCCAAGAAACTCCTGACTACCTTAACATTAGTGGGTGGTGGTAATTTTTCAATTACCTCCACCTTTGCTCTATCAACCTCAGTTCCCTTACTTGAAATCCGGTGTCCAAGAACAATACTTCAGTAACCATAAAATGACGTTTTTCCCAATTTAAAACAAGGTTTGATTCTTGACACCATTTCGAGACAAGAGATAAATGATTAAGGCAGGATTCAAAAGAATTACCAAAAACAGAAAAGTCATCCATAAATACCTCAATAAACTTTTCAACCATATCAGAAAAAATTGAAAGCATACACCTCTGAAAATTTGTTGGAGCATTGCAAAGTCCAAAAGGCATTCTTCTGTAGGCAAATACTCCAAAAAGGCATGTGAATGCTATCTTCTCTTGATCTTGAGGGTCTACTACAATTTGATTATATCCAGAATATCCATCTAGAAAACAATAAAATGCATGACCAGCTAACCTCTCAAGCATCTGATCAATGAAAGGTAGGGGAAATGATCCTTCCTTGTAGCAGTGTTGAGCCCCCTGTAGTTTATACACATTCTCCATCCTGTGACGGTTCTTGTGGGAGTAAGCTCATTCTTTTCATTCTTGATCACTGTCATCCCTCTTTTGTTGGGAACTACCTACACAGGACTTACCCAAGGACTGTCAGAAATAGGATAAATAATTCCTGCTTCCCATAGTTTTATTACCTCTTTTTGGACCACATCTTTCATGGTTGAATTGATTCTCCTTTGTGGTTGCATGACTGGTTTAGCATCATCTTCAAGGAGGATCTTGTGCATACACTTGGTTGGACTAATCCCCTTCAAGTCACTAATGGTCCATCCAAGAGTTGTTTTATGGCTCTTGAGTACTGAAATAAGCGCCTCTTCCTCTTCAGGCTTTAGGGAAGAGCTAATAATTACTGGATATGAGTCATTCTCACCCAAGAACACATATTTCAGAGAAGGAGGTAAGGATTTGAGCTCAAGCTTGGGGGCTTCCTCCTCTGATTTAGGCGTGTGAACCATAGCCTTCTGGGTGGTGAATTATCAATTTCAACCAATTCATACTCAGAGATAGGATCCAGAATGTCATCAAGCACCTCAACTTTTAGTACCTCTTGAATAAGCGGTTCAATAACATCTATTTTCATACATCCTTCAGAATCATTAGGGTGCTTGAGAGCTTCAAAAACATGAAGGACCACCTGTTCTTCATTGATTCTCAGAGTCAATTCACCGTTTTGTACATCAATCAAAGCTCTACCTGTAGCAAAAAAGGGTCTACCAAGTATAATAGAGGATTTTACCTCCTCTTTCATGTCTAATATAACAAAATCAACTGGAAAGATGAATGGTCCTACTTTAACAAGTCCTCAACAACACCCACAGGTAATTTAATAGAAAGGTCAGCTAGTTGAAGAGAAATATGAGTGGGTTTTACCTCCTCAATTTGAAGGTTTTTCATCACTGAAAGTGGTATGAGATTGATGCTGGCTCCAAGGTCAAATAAAGCTCTCTGAATGGTGACATCTCCAATGGTGCAAGGAAAGACAAAGCTCCCTGGGTCTGGCATCTTCTCAGGAAGGTTGTGTTGAATAATGGCACTGCATTCCTTGGTTAACACCACTGTTTCTTGTTCCTTCTAGTTCCTCTTGTGGGTCAACAATTCTTTCATATATTTAGCATAGAGAGGCATTTGCTCCAGAGCCTCTGCAAAGGGAATGTTGATCTGTAGTTTCTTAAAGACATCTAAAAATTTAGAGAATTGTTTTTTCAAGTAGAGTGATCCACCTACAGAGCTGTGCAATGATATTTTGGATATCTCAGACAAGTCATCATAGAAGATGCCTAGGATAGATCATTCTGAGAGCATGTCAGAAGGACATCTTCTGATCAGTTGCTTGTATCTTTCCCAAGCTTCATAGAGGGATTCACCTTCTCTTTGTGGTGAAGGTTTGAACTTCCACTCTGATTTTCCTCATCCTTTGAGGAGGAAATAATTTGGCCAAGAAATCATTGACCAACTTTTTCCAAGAGTCTAGGCTCGCTTTAGGTTGAAAATCCAACCATATTTTAACATTGTCTCTAATAGCAAAGGGAAAAAGCATAAGTCTGTAGACCTTAGGATCCACTCCATTTGTCTTAACAGTGTCACAGATTTGCAAGAATTCCGATAGGAATTATTGTGGATATATTAGTGGAAGTCTATGGAACTTGCAATTCTGTTGCAGAAGAGAGACTAACTGAGGCTTAAGCTCAAAGTTGTTAGCTCTAATAGAAGGTATGAAGATACTTCTTCCACATAAATCAGAGGTTGGTTTGGTGTAGTCACCAAGAACATTTCTTGCATCTTCTTTATTATTAGCATTGTCTGCCATGTCTTCAGCTCTTATTCAAAATTTTCTGATAGGTTTCTTCCAGAGTGTTGTGCTTTAACTTGTTGTAAATGCCTCCTTAGAGGTTCAGGGACATGATTAAAGAGAGGTTCATTATCTTTGTTCCTGGTCATAAACAAGAAAAAGAAGACAAGAAAGAAGACAAATGGGAGCTCTATGTTCAAGAATAGAGGACTTCTTATAAGATGTGAAGAAGAAAGAAAAGAAGAATGAAGGTACAGAAGAGAGAAGAAGAATTCGAAAAGGAGGGATAGAAATTCAAAAATTAGAAGTAAAAAGAAAAAAATTTTTGTTTTTATTTTATTTTTTAATTAAATTCAAAAATTAAAGATAATTAGTTAAAAAGAATTGAAAATTAAATAATGAACTTTCAAAAAAGAAGAGAAAGAAAGAGAGAAGATATTTTCGAAAATTAGAAGAGAGAAGAATTAGTAAAAAAGTTTTGAAAAAGAAGAAAGAGAAAACAAGTAACTAATTAAGAAAGATTTGAGAACAAGATAATATAGAAGATTAGAAAAAGATTTAAATTTAAAATTAGAAAAGATAAGATAGAAATTGAAAAGATTTGAAAAAGATTTGAATTTAAAAATTTGAAATTAGAAAAGATAAGATAAGAATTTAAAAAGATTTGAAAAAGATTTGAAAGAGATAAGATTTGAAATTTGAATTTGAAATTTTAAATTTTGAAATTGAATTTTTAAAATTTGAATTTGAAATAAGACAAGATAATATTTATTAATTTTAAAGAAACATAGAAAGATAAGATAGTAATTTGAAAACGATATGATTTTTGAAAAGATTTGAATTTGAAATTTAAAACTAAGATAAGATAAGATAATGATTTTGAAATTCAAATTTGAAAAACTTGTTGTAATTTTCGAAAATTAAGATAAAGATAAGAAAAGATATTTTATTTTTTTATTTTTGAATTTAATGAGGAAAGAGAAAAAAATAAAAGACACCAAACATAAAATTTTTAGATCTAAGACACCTAGAATTCGAAAATTGCAAAGAAAAACACAAAGAGACACCAAACTTAAAAATTTTAAGATCAAAACAAGAAGAAAAACAAGAACACTTTGAAGATTGGTGCACGAAATTGTGATCATCAATGGCGCCATCAACATGGTACGCACAATTGCAATCTCAACTCTTTATCACAACTTCGCAAAACTAACCAGCAAGTGCACTGGGTCGTCCAAGTATTAAACCTTACGCGAGTAAGGGTCGATCCCACGGAGATTGTTGGTATGAAGCAAGCTATGGTCATCTTGTAAATCTCAGTCAGGCAGATTCAAATGGTTATAGATGATTTATGAATAAAGCATAAAGTAAAGATAGAGATACTTATGTAATTCATTGCTGAGAATTTCAGATAAGCGTTTGGAGATGCTTTGTCCCTTCCGTCTCTCTGCTTTCCTACTGTCTTCATCCAATCCTTCTTACTCCTTTCCATGGCAAGCTGTATGTTGGGCATCACCGTTGTCAATGGCTACAGTCCCGTCCTCTCAGTGAAAATGTTCAACGTGCTCTATCACAGCACGGCTAATCATCTGTCGGTTCTTAATCAGGTTGGAATAGAATCCAGTGATTCTTTTGCATCTGTCACTAACGCCCAGCCTTCAGGAGTTTGAAGCTCGTCACAGTCATTCAATCCTCGAATCCTACTCAGAATACCACAGACAAGGTTTAGACTTTCTGGATTCTCTTGAATGCCGCCATCAATTCTAGCTTATACCACGAAGATTCCGATTAAGAAATCTAAGAGATAAACATTCAAGCCTTGTTTGCTTGTAGAACGGAAGTGGTTGTCAGGCACGCGTTCATAAGTGAGAATCATGATGAGCGTCACATAATCATCACATTCATCATGTTCTTGGGTGCGAATGAATATCTTAGAACAAGAATATGCTGAATTGAATAGAAGAACAATAGTAATTGCATTAATACTCGAGGTACAGCAGAGCTCCACACCTTAATCTATGGTGTGTAGAAACTTCACCGTTGAAAATACATAAGAACATGGTCTAGGCATGGCCAAATGGCCAGCCTCCCATAATCTAAGAACTAGACGTCCAAAGATGATCCTAAGATCTAAA
Source organism: Arachis hypogaea (assembly GCF_003086295.3). Lineage (NCBI taxonomy): Eukaryota > Viridiplantae > Streptophyta > Magnoliopsida > Fabales > Fabaceae > Arachis > Arachis hypogaea. Next base: position 99,352,512 of record NC_092038.1, read on the forward strand.
GTGATCAAAAGATTTAAAGATACAATAGTAAAAGGTCCTATTTGTAGAGAACTAATAGCTTAGGGTTTACAAAGATGGGTAAATGACATAAAAATCCACTTCCGGGCCCACTTGGTGTGTGCTTGGGCTGAGCATTGAAGCTTCTATGTGTAGAGACTTTTCTTGGAGTTAAACGCCAGCTTTTGTGCCAGTTCCGGCGTTTTACGCGAAGATTCTTGAGCTGACTTGGAACACCTGTTTGGGCCATCAAATCTCGGGCAAAGTATGGACTATTATACATTGCTGGAAAGCCCAGGATGTCTACTTTCCAACACATTTGAGAGCGCGCCAATTGGGATTCTGCAGCTCCAGAAAATCCACTTCGAGTTCAGGGAGGTCAGAATCTAACAGCATCTGCAGTCCTTTTTAGCGTCTGAATCAGATTTTTGCTCAGGTCCCTCAATTTCAGCCAGAAAATACCTGAAATCACAGAAAAACACAAAAACTCATAGTAAAGTCCAGAAAAGTGAATTTTAAATAAAAACTAATAAAAATATAATAAAACTAACTAAAACATACTAAAAACAATGTCAAAAAGCGTATAAATTATCCGCTCATCAAAGATCAAGAAGAACACCAAGAACAAAACTTAAGGAATTGAAAGAAAACAATAACATGCAAAAGACACCAAACGTAAAAATTTTGAAAACCCAAGACACCAATTTCAAAAATTTTAAAAGAAAAGACACGAGAAGACATTAAACTTAAAGATTGACACAAGATTCAAACAAAAGATACTTTTTTTGAAAAATACTCAAAAAATTCGAAAAGGCTCAAATAAGAACAAGAACAAAGACTCAAACACAAGATCAAGATTAGTAAAGAAAAGAAAAGGTTTTTGAAAAAGTTTTGATTTTTTTGAAAAAAAGAAATTAAAAGACTCAAACAAAATTAAAAACAATACATAATCTAAGCAACAAGACAATCCGTTTGTTGTCCAAACTCAAACAATCCCCACCAACAGCGCCAAAAATTTGGTGCGCGGAATTAAACTTTGGACAACTGAACCAGCAAGTGCACTGGGTCATCAAAGTAATACCTAAGTGAGTCAGGGTCGATCCCACGAGGATTGTTATTTGAAGCAATCTATGGTTATCTTGTAGATCGTACTTAGGCAGATAGAAAAGTGGGTAGGTTGTTTAAAGCGCATAAAAAAATAAATAAAACGTTAATCAATTGATGGTGAAAGTAATGATAAGAAGATAGTTAAGGCTTCAGAGATGCTTTATTCTTCTGGATCAATTCGATTTTACTGTCCCCAACTCTGAATGATTTCTTCTATGATAGCCTGTATGTGATCAACACCTTTCATAACTTTAAGGCATAGACACTAAGACACTAATGATCATGTAATAAGACACAAATATAGATAAACATAAGCATAAAAATTCGAAAAAATAGAAAAATAAAGAACAAGGAGATTAAAGAACGGGTCCACCTTAGTGATGGCGGCTTGTTCTTCCTCTTGAAGATCTTATGGAGTGCTTGAGCTCCTCAATGTCTCTTCCTTGCCTTTGTTGCTCCTCTCTCATGATTCTTTGATCTTCTCTAATTTCATGGAGGAGAATGGAATGTTCTTGGTGCTCCACCCTTAGTTGTCCCATGTTGGAACTCAATTCTCCTAGGGAGGTGTTGATTTGCTCCCAATACTTTTGTGGAGGAAAGTGCATCCCTTGAGGTATCTCAGGGATTTCATGATGAGTGGGATCTCTTGTTTGTTCCATCCTCTTCTTAGTGATGGGCTTGTCTTCATCAATGAGGACGTCTCCCTCTATGTTAATTCCAACTGAATAACAGAGGTGACAAATGAGATGAGGGAAGGCTAACCTTGCCAAGGTAGAGGACTTGTCCGCCACCTTATAAAGTTCTTGGGATATAACCTCATGAACTTCTACTTCCTCTCCAATCATGATGCTATGAATCATGATAGCCCGGTCTATAGTAACTTTGGACCGGTTGCTAGTGGGAATGATTGAGCGTTGGATAAACTCCAACCATCCTCTAGCCACGGGCTTGAGGTCATGCCTTCTCAGTTGAACCGACTTCCCTCTTGAATCTCTCTTCCATTGAGCACCCTCTTCACAAATGTCTATGAGGACTTGGCCAAACTTTGATCAAAGTTGACCCTTCTAGTGTAAGGGTGTTCATCTCCTTGCATCATGGGCAAGTTGAATGCCAACCTTACATTTTTCGGACTAAAATCTAAGTATTTCCCCGAACCATTGTAAGCCAATTCTTTGGGTCCGGGTTCACACTTTGATCATGGTTCTTAGTGATCCATGCATTGGCATAGAACTCTTGAACCATTAAGATTCTGACTTGTTGAATGGGGTTGGTAAGAACTTCCCAACCTCTTCTTCGGATCTCATGTCGGATCTCCGGATATTCACTCTTTTTGAGTTTGAAAGGGACCTCGGGGATCACCTTCTTCATGGCCATAACTTCATAGAAGTGGTCTTGATGCACCCTTGAGATGAATCTCTCCATCTCCCATGACTCGGAGGTGGAAGCTTTTGCCTTCCCCTTCCTCTTTCTAGAGGTTTCTCCGGCCTTAGATGCCATAAATGGTTATGGAAAAACAAAAAGCAATGCTTTTACCACACCAAACTTAGAAGGTTTGCTCGCCCTCGAGCAAAAGAAGAAAGAAGAGAGTAGAAGAAGAAGAAATAGAGGAGATGGAGGTTGCTTTGTGGTTCGGCCAAGGGGGAGAAGTAGTGTTTAGGTTGTGTGAAAATGAAGGGGTGAAGATGGGTTTATATAGGAGTGGAGAAGGGGTGTAGGGTTCGGTCATGTATGGGTGGGTTTGGGAGGGAAAGTGGTTTGAATTTGAATAGTGAGGTAGGTGGGGTTTTTATGAAGGATGGATGTGAGTGGTGAAGAGAATAGTTGGATTTGATAGGTGAGGGTTTTTTTGGGGAAGAGGTATTGAGGTGATTGGTGAATGGGTGAAGAAGAGAGAGAGTGGTGGGGATCCTGTGGGGTCCACAGATCCTGAGGTGTCAAGGAAAATTCATCCCTGCACCAAGTGGCGAGCAAAAATGCTCTTTTTACCAATTCTGGCGTTAAACGCCGGGCTGGTGCCCATTTCTGGCGTTTAGCGCCAACTTCTTGCCCCTTCCTGGCATTTAACGCCAGTCTGGTGCCCCTTTCTGGCGTTAAACGCCCAGAATGGTGCCAGACTGGGCGTTAAACGCCCATTTGCTGCCCTTACTGGCGTTTAAATGCCAGCAAGCTTTTCCTCCAGGGTGTGCTATTTTTCTTTCTGTTTTTCATTCTGTTTTTGCTTTTTCAACTATTTTTGTGACTTCACATGATCATCAACCTACAGAAAACATAAAATAATAATGGAAAATAGATAAATATAACATTGGGTTGCCTCCCAACAAGCGCTTCTTTAATGTCAGTAGCTTGACAGTGGGCTCTCATGGAGCCTCACAGATACTCAGAGCAATGTTGAAACCTCCCAACACCAAACTTAGAGTTTGAATGTGGGGGTTCAACACCAAACTTAGAATTTGGTTGTGGCCTCCCAACACCAAACATAAAGTTTGACTGTGGGGGCTCTGTTTGACTCTGTTTTGAGAGAAGCTCTTCATGCTTCCTCTCCATGGTTACAGAGGGATATCCTTGAGCCTTAAAAACAAGGGATTCTTCATTCACTTAAATGATCAATTCTCCTCTGTCAACATCAATCACAGCCTTCGTTGTGGCTAGGAAGGGTCTGCCAAGGATGATAGATTCATCCATGCACTTCCCAATCTCTAGGACTATGAAATTAGCAGGGATGTAAAGGTCTTTAATTTTTACCAGAACATCCTCTACAAGTCCATAAGCTTGTTTTCTTGAATTGTCTGCCATCTCTAGTGAGATTCTTGCAGCTTGTACCTCAAAGATCCCTAGCTTCTCCTTTACGGAGAGAGTCATGAGGTTTATGCTTGACCCTAGGTCACACAGAGCCTTCTTGAAGGTCATGGTGCCTACTGTACAAGGTATTGAGAACTTCCCAGGGTCTTGTCTCTTTTGAGGTAATCTCTGCCTAGTCAAGTCATCCAGTTCTTTGGTGAGCAAATGGGGTTCATCCTCCCAAGTCTCATTACCAAATAACTTGTCATTTAGCTTCATGATTGCTCCAAGGTACTTAGCAACTTGCTCTTCAGTGACATCTTCATCCTCTTCAGAGGAAGAATATTCATCAGAGCTCATGAATGGCAGAAGTAAATCCAATGGAATCTCTATGGTCTCAGTGTGAGCCTCAGATTCCCATGGTTCCTCATTAGGGAACTCATTGGAGGCCAGTGGACGTCCATTGAGGTCTTCCTCAGTGGCGTTCACTGCCTCTTTCTCCTCTCCAAATTCGGTCATGTTGATGGCCTTACACTCTCCTTTTGGATTTTCTTCTGTATTGCTTGGAAGAGTACTAAAAGGGAGTTCAGTAACTTTCTTACTCAGCTGACCCACTTGTGCCTCCAAGTTTCTAATGGAGGATCTTGTTTCAGTCATGAAACTTTGAGTGGTTTTGATTAGATCAGAGACCGTGGTTGCTAAGTCAGAATGGCTCTGCTTAGAATTCTTCCACCATTATTGTTGTTGAAACCTTGTTGAGGTCTCTGTTGATCCTTCCATGAGAGATTTGGATGATTTCTCCATGAAGGATTATAGGTGTTTCCATAGGGTTCTCCCATGTAATTCACCTCTTCCATTGAAGGGTTCTCAGGATCATAAGCTTCTTCTTCAGATGAAACGTCCTTAGTATTGCCTGGTGCAGCTTGCATTCCAGACAAACTTTGAGAAATCATATTGACTTGCTGAGTCAATATTTTGTTCTGAGCCAGTATGGCATTCAGAGTATCAATCTCAAGAACTCCTTTCTTCTGATTCGTCCCATTGTTCACAGGATTCCTTTCAGAAGTGTACATGAATTGGTTATTTGCAACCATTTCAATGAGTTCTTGAGCTTCTGTAGGCGTCTTCTTCAAATGAAGAGATCCTTCAGCAGAGCTGTCCAATGACATATTGGACAGTTCAGACAGACCATCATAGAAGATACCTATGATGCTCCATTCAGAAAGCATGCCAGAGGGACACTTTCTGATCAATTGTTTGTATCTTTCCCAAGCTTCATGGAGGGATTCACCTTCCTTCTGTCTGAAGGTTTGGACTTCCACTCTAAGCTTACTCAATTTTTGAGGTGGAAAGAACTTTGCCAAGAAGGCATTGACTAGCTTTTCCCAAGAGTTCAGGCTTTCTTTAGGTTGTGAGTCCAACCATATTCTAGCTCTGTCCCTTACAGCAGAAGGGAATAGCATAAGCCTGTAGACCTCAGGGTCAACCCCATTGGTCTTGACAGTGTCACAGATTTGCAAGAATTCAGCTAAAAACTGATGAGGATCTTCTAATGGAAGTCCATGGAACATGCAGTTCTGTTGCATTAGAGAAACTAATAGAGGCTTAAGCTCAAAGTTGTTTGCCCCAATGGCAGGGATAGAGATGCTTCTCCCATAGAAGTTGGGAGTAGGTGCAGTAAAGTCACCCAGCACCTTCCTTGCATTGTTGGCATTGTTGTTGTTTTCGGCTGCCATGTCTTCTTCTTTGAAGAATTCAGTTAGGTCCTCTACAGAGAGTTGTGCTTTAGCTTCTCTTAACTTTCGCTTCAATGTCCTTTCAGGTTCAGGGTTAGCCTCAACAAGAATGCCTTTGTCTTTGCTCCTGCTCATTTGAAAGAGAAGAGAACAAGAAAATATGGAATCCTTTATGTCACAGTATAGAGATTCCTTGAGGTGTCAGAGGAAAAGAAAAATAGAAGGAAGAGGTAGAAGACTTCGAACTTAGTAAGATAGAGTTCGAATTGTGCATTGAGGAGGAGTGTTAGTCCATAAATAGAAGGATGTGAGAAGAGGGGAAGAAATTTTCGAAAATTAATTAAAAGAAATTTTGAAAAAAATGGTAATTGATTTTCGAAAACTAAGATTGAGAAAGAAATAAAGTGATTTTGAAAAAGATTTTGAAATTGGAAATCAAAGAGATATGATTGAAAACTATTTTGAAAAAGATGTGATTAAAAATATATGATTGAAAAGTAATGGTTTTAAATAGATATGATTGAAAAACAATTTAAAAAGATTTGATTTTTAAAATTAATGACTTGGCTAACAAGAAAAGATATGATTCAAATATTAAACCTTTCTCAATAGAAAAGGCAACACACTTGAAATGTTGAATCAAATCATTAATTGTTAGCAAGTATTTTTGAAAAGTGGAAAGAATTTGATTTTTAAAGTATATGATTTGAAAAGATATGATTTGAAAAAGATTTGATTTTGAAAAATTATGGAAACTTGAAAAAAAATTTGAATTAAAAATAAAATCTTCTCTCTTGTGCCATCCTGGCGTTAAACGCCCAGAATGGTATCCATTCTGGCGTTTAACGCCCAAAATGCTACCCTTGTGGGCGTTAAACGCCCAGTCAGGCACCCTGACTGGCGTTTAAATGCCAGTTTTCCTTCCTCATTGGGCATTTTGAACGCCCAGCTTTTTCTGTGTAATTCCTCTGCTGTATGTTCTGAATCTTCAATTCTCTGTATTATTGACTTGAAAAGACACAAATTAAAATTTTTTTTGGATTTTTAGTAATGAGGAATAATCAAAATGAAACTAAGATCAACTAAACAATGCATGCAAGACACCAAACTTAGAAGTTTGTATACTACTGACACTAACAAATTGAGAATGCATATGAGAAACAACAAAACACTCAAGACAAGAGAATTTAAAGATCAGAGCAATGAAATCATCAAGAACAACTTGAAGATCAATGAAGACACATGATTGAATTCAAAGAATGCATGCAATTGACACCAAACTGAAAATGAGACACTAGACTCAACAAGAAACATAAAATATTTTTGGTTTTTTTTATTTTGTAAATTTTTTTTGGATTTTTCAAAAATTATATGGAAAAGAAAATAAAGAGATTCAAAATTTTTAATAAGAATTCCAGGAATCATGCAATGTTAGTCTAAAGCTTCAGTCTAAAGAAACTAGACATGGCTAGCCAAGCTTCAGCAGGACATTGCATTCAAGAGCTAAATTGATGAGAATCAATCAGCTTTGGTGATTATAAGAACATCACCTTGAAACTCTAGAATTCATTCTTAAAAATTCTGAAAAATACCTAATCTAAGCAACAAGATGAACCGTCAGTTGTCCAAACTCAAACAATCCCCGGCAATGGCGCCAAAAACTTGGTGTTGTTGCTGGATCAAAACTTGGCACTGTTATTGCAGGGAACAAATGCGAAATTGTAGTTAGGACATTTAATTCCCCGGCAACGGTGCCAAAAACTTGGTGCACGAAATTGTGATCATCAATGGCGCCATCAACATGGTACGCACAATTGCAATCTCAACTCTTTATCACAACTTCGCACAACTAACCAGCAAGTGCACTGGGTCGTCCAAGTATTAAACCTTACGCGAGTAAGGGTCGATCCCACGGAGATTGTTGGTATGAAGCAAGCTATGGTCATCTTGTAAATCTCAGTCAGGCAGATTCAAATGGTTATAGATGATTTATGAATAAAGCATAAAGTAAAGATAGAGATACTTATGTAATTCATTGCTGAGAATTTCAGATAAGCGTTTGGAGATGCTTTGTCCCTTCCGTCTCTCTGCTTTCCTACTGTCTTCATCCAATCCTTCTTACTCCTTTCCATGGCAAGCTGTATGTTGGGCATCACCGTTGTCAATGGCTACAGTCCCGTCCTCTCAGTGAAAATGTTCAACGTGCTCTATCACAGCACGGCTAATCATCTGTCGGTTCTTAATCAGGTTGGAATAGAATCCAGTGATTCTTTTGCATCTGTCACTAACGCCCAGCCTTCAGGAGTTTGAAGCTCGTCACAGTCATTCAATCCTCGAATCCTACTCAGAATACCACAGACAAGGTTTAGACTTTCTGGATTCTCTTGAATGCCGCCATCAATTCTAGCTTATACCACGAAGATTCCGATTAAGAAATCTAAGAGATAAACATTCAAGCCTTGTTTGCTTGTAGAACGGAAGTGGTTGTCAGGCACGCGTTCATAAGTGAGAATCATGATGAGCGTCACATAATCATCACATTCATCATGTTCTTGGGTGCGAATGAATATCTTAGAACAAGAATAGGCTGAATTGAATAGAAGAACAATAGTAATTGCATTAATACTCGAGGTACAGCAGAGCTCCACACCTTAATCTATGGTGTGTAGAAACTCCACCGTTGAAAATACATAAGAACAAGGTCTAGGCATAGTCGAATGGCCAACCTCCCATAATCTAAGAAATAGACATCCAAAGATGATCCTAAGATCTAAAGTGATCAAAAGATTTAAGGATACAATAGTAAAAGGTCCTATTTGTAGAGAACTAATAGCTTAGGGTTTACAAAGATGAGTAAATGACATAAAAATCCACTTTCGGGCCCACTTGGTGTGTGCTTGGGCTGAGCATTGAAGCTTCTATGTGTAGAGACTTTCTTGGAGTTAAACGCCAGCTTTTGTGCCAGTTGTGGCGTTTTACGCCAGAATTCTTGAGCTGACTTAGAACGCCTGTTTGGGCCATCAAATCTCGGGCAAAGTATTGACTATTATACATTGCTGGAAAGCCCAGGATGTCTACTTTCCAACGCAATTGAGAGCGCGCCAATTAGGCTTCTGTAACTCCAGAAAATCCACTTTGAGTTCAGGGAGGTCAGAATCCAACACCATCTGCAGTCCTTTTCAGCCTTTGAATCAGATTTTTGCTCAGGTCCCTCAATTTCAGCCAGAAAATACCTGACATCACAGAAAAACACACAAACTCATAGTAAAGTCCAGAAAAGTGAATTTTAAATAAAAACTAATAAAAATATAATAAAAACTAACTAAAACATACTAAAAACATACTAAAAATAATGCCAAAAAGCGTATAAATTATCCGCTCATCAAAGATCAAGAAGAACACCAAGAACAAAACTTAAGGAATTGAAAGAAAACAATAACATGCAAAAGACACCAAACGTAAAAATTTTGAAAACCCAAGACACCAATTTCAAAAATTTTAAAAGAAAAGACACGAGAAGACATTAAACTTAAAGATTGACACAAGATTCAAACAAAAGATACTTTTTTTGAAAAATACTCAAAAAATTCGAAAAGGCTCAAATAAGAACAAGAACAAAGACTCAAACACAAGATCAAGATTAGTAAAGAAAAGAAAAAGGTTTTTGAAAAAGTTTTGATTTTTTCGAAAAAAAGAAATTAAAATACTCAAACAATACATAATCTAAGCAACAAGACAATCCGTTTGTTGTCCAAACTCAAACAATCCCCGCCAACGGTGCCAAAAATTTGGTGCGCGGAATTAAACTTTGGACAACTGAACCAGCAAGTGCACTGGTCATCAAAGTAATACCTAAGTGAGTCAGGGTCGATCCCACGAGGATTGTTATTTGAAGCAATCTATGGTTATCTTGTAGATCGTACTTAGGCGGATAGAAAAGTGGGTAGGTTGTTTAAAGCGCATAAAAAGAAAATAAATAAAACGTTAATCAATTGATGGTGAAAGTAATGATAAGAAGATAGTTAAGGCTTCAGAGATGCTTTATTCTTCTGGATCAATTCGGTTTTACTGTCCCCAACTGTGAATGATTTCTTCTATGATAGACTGTATGTGATCAACGCCTTTCTTGAGAGGTCACCAATGCTCCTCCAGATCTGAACCCCAAGGTTAGTGCGGAACCAGTCTGATTGAGGGTGAAGCTCCTGCAGTCCATTCCCCTTAGTGATCCTACTCAAAACGCCATAGACAAGGTTGAATATTCCGGATTAGAGAATGTTGCGCCTTTGGTTCTAGACTTTACCACAAAGACTCTAATCTCCCCAAACCTCAACTGAACTGATGTCTCGAGAAGTCCCCAACGAAGTCGTGGATTAGCCAACTAAGAGATGTATAATCAAGCTAGTGGTTCATCATTGTCCGATGAAAGACTCACTCTAAACCCATGTAGAAAGAGATTACCTTATGCCAGTTCAACGCATTCATAAGGATGAAGAATGAAGATATATCTTAGAATAGAGAATCAAACATGGATTGAAGATAAAACAACAATACTTCATTAATCCATAAAACTCAGCAGAGCTCTTCCCCTCAACCTAGGTGGTATAGAAACTCATACTGATAGAAAATACAATGTGTAATTTAAAAATATGTTGGAAGCTCTTAATTTCTCCCTTAAAAGTGTAAAAGTTCTCAAATAAATACTAGACTAATGAGTAAGGATTACATAAGAGGTGTAAAATAGTTTTTTAGTTCGAAAATCCACTTCTAGGGCCCACTTGGTGAGTGTTTGGGCTGAGCTTGATTGAGATCCACGTGCTAGGAGGCCTCTAGGGCGTTGAACGCTAGCTAGGGGGTCCTTTTTGGGCATTGGACGCTGGTCTCTTCTCCCTTGGGCATTGGATGCTAGAATAGGGCAGATGGCTGGCGTTGAATGCCTTTTTTGGGCCTTTAATTCTGAAGCAAAAAATAAACTATTATACATTATGGGAAAGCCCTGGATTCTATCTTTCGATAGCCATTGAGAACGCTCCATTTGGACTTTTGTAGCTCTGGAAAATATTTTTCAAGTGCAAGGAGGTCAGATCTTGACAACATCTGCAGTGCTTTCTCTGCCTCTGAATCAGGCTTTAGCTCCAGCTTTTCAATTTCAACAAGAAAATACCTGAAATTGCATAAAAATACACAAACTGAAAGTAGAATCCAAAAATGTGAATTTTGCACTAAAACCTATGAAAAATTGATAAAACTTGAACAAACATAATAAAAACTATATGAAAATGATGGTTGAACGCCAGCTAGGGAGCAATGCCTAGCGTTGAACGCCCCATGGGGGGCATTCTAGGTGTTCAATGCCCCACATGAGATGTGAAGCTGGCGTTGAATGCCAGGAAGGGAGCGTCCTAGGCGTTCAATGCCCCAAAGGGAGAGGAAAATTGGCATTGAACGCCAACCAGGGAGTGCCCTAGGCGTTCAACACCTTAATGAGGGCAGCCAGCCCCAATCATTGACCCCCTTTGGGCGTTCAATGCCCAATCCTGGCGTTCAACGCCAGGTAGGGGACAGGCAGCATGAGTTCTACAACTTTCTCAGCAAAGTGGGTCCCACAGATTCTCTACCTACCCCACCTTCTTCTCTCTCTTACGTTCTCTCTTCCCCATACACACACTTTCCCATACACCATCAACCAATCACATCCCCATCACCTTTTCGTCTTCCCAAAACCCTTCATCACTCCCATAATTCAATTCCCACCAACCCCACCCATTTCAAATTCAAACCATTCCCACCCATTCTTCCCTCCCTCAAAACCAAAACCCTAACCCTCCCACTCCTATAAATACCCCTTCATTCCTCTCATCACCCTCACACCTAAACATTCTCTTCCTCTTCCCTTATACACTCTAAACACTCTTCCCCTTCCTCAACCCTACTTGGCCGAAGGCTTCTTTTCTCCCTTCCCCCTTTATCATTCTTCCTTCTTCTACTCCTTTCTTTCCATTTTGTTCTCATTTGCTCAAGGATACCAAACTTCCTAAGTTTGGTGTTGCAACAGCTTTGCTTTTTTACTTCTACCACTCTTAAGTATGGTACCCAAGGTCAGTGAAGCCTCAAGGAAAAGAAAAAGAAAGGCTTCCACTTCTTCTTCTGAACCTTGAAAAATGAAGAGATTCTTCACCAAAGCCCATCAAAGCCACTTCTATGATGTGGTGGCAAAAAAGGGTCATCCCCGAAGTTCTCTTTAGGCTTAAAAAGGATGAGTACCCAGAAATCCAACAAGAAATCTAGAAAAGAGATTGGGAAGTACTAACCAATTTTATTCCGGAGGTTGGAATACTAATGGTGAAAAAATTTTACGCCAATGCTTGGGTCTCCAAAAAGTATGATACTAGTGTGAACCCACAGCCCAAGAACTGGCGCACCATGGTGAGAGAGCGACTCCTGGATTTTAGCCTAGAAAGTGTAAGAGTGGCACTCAAACTACGACAAATGCTAGGAGACCCACACTCTTACACCAAAAGGGTTATCTCCGATCAGAGGTTGGAGTAAGTACTTACTGACATCTGTGTGGAGGGAGCCCAATGGAGGCTAGATACACACGTCAGGCCCTACCAATTGAGTAGGCTTGACCTCAAGTCTATAACTAGAGGATGGTAGAATTTTATCCAACGTTCCATCATCCCTACAAGTAACCGATCTGAGGTTACTATTGACTGAGCAATAATGATTCATTGCATTATGCTTGGCAATGACGTGGAGGTACATGAGGTGATACCTCGAGAATCGTACAAGGTGGCAGAAAAGCCCTCCACCCAAGCAAGGCTAGCATTCCCAAATCTCATCTATCACCTATGCAATTCAGCTAGAATTGTCATAGAAGAAGACACCCCCATTGAGGAGGACAAGCATATCACGAAAAAAAGGATGGAGCTTGTTAGAGAGTCAGCACATGAACCATAGTAACAGCCTGTGCAGCCGCCTCCACCAGAAATCCCTGAGATACCTTAAGGGATGTACTTTCCTCCCCGTGATTCTTGGGATCAATTAAATACCTCAATAGGGGGGCTGAGCTCAAACCTAGAGTAGCTGAGGATGGAGCACACTAAGCACGACACTATCCTCCATGAGATGAGAGAAGATCAGAGAAGGTTGATGGAGGAGCAGCAAAGGCAAGGGCGTGAGATAGAGGAGATCAAATGCTCCATTTGATTCTCAAGAGGAAGCAGCAGCCGCTGCCGCTAAGGTGGTTGAGTCCCAATATATCTCTTTGTTTTATTTCTATTTTCAATGTACTTTAGTTTACTATTTTTTTTTCTTTTCTCAGTCATGATCACAAGTAGTATTTTCTAGTTCTTCTGTTTTATTTTTATTATAAAATATCTATTGTGTCACCACCATGCTTAAAAGAAATTTTTTTAAAAAAAGAAATAGTGAGATGCATAAGTTTTAAGTATATCATGAGTTATTCCAATCAATTTGATGTGGTGGCCTTGCATTTGTTTCTGAATGTATGACAAAACAATGCATAATTGATATTGGAATTAAGAATATTGGCTCTTGAAAGAATAGAGGATTTAGAGAAATATTATTGACTCTATGAAAAATAAAAAATATTGATTCTTTAAGCAAGAAAAAGCAGTAGAAAAAGAAAAATAAAAAGAAAACGAAAATAATAATAATAAAGAAAAAATATATGCTCATGAAAGAAAAATCAAAAGAGCAAGGATCCAAGGTTTTGAGCATCAATCGTTACGAGGGCCAAAAATCAGCCTAAAAAGCTCAAATGAGTTGCTATCCCTAACTAAATGCTTGTGGTGTGAAGGTGTCAAGTGAAAAGCTTGAGACTGAACAGTTAAAGTCATGATCCAAAGTAAAAGAGTACGCTTAAGAACTCTGGGCACCATTGACTGGGAATTTAAGCAAAGCTAAATTCGAATCCAAAGGATTCCCCTAGTTAAGTGCCTATGGCGTTTATGTATCCGGTGGTAATATAAGAAAACAAAACGCTTAGAGTCACGGCTAAGCTTAAAAAGGTGAAAAGCACCAAAAGAAGTTTCGTTCAAGAATCAAGAAAAGCTAAACTAAGAGAATCAATAATATTATCTGGATTCTAGTTCCAAGAGAAGCCAATACTTATGAGTTTCAAAGGAAAGTGAGATGCCAAAACTGTTCAGAAGTAAAGAGCTGTTAGCCCCACTCATCATTTCAAACTGAGCTTAATTGAAAACTTGAAAACTTATTGTAACTCTATCTCTTCTTTTTAGTCCTACTTGTTTTTGGTTGCTTGAGGACAAGCAACAGTTTAAGTTTGGTGTTTTGATGAGCAGATATTTTATACGCTTTTTAATGTCATTTTCTTAGTATTTTCAGTATGTTTTGTTGAAGTTTATTATGTTTTAGTAGGTTTTTATGAAAATTTCACTTTTTAGATGCTACTTTGAGATTTTATGTTTTTCTTATGATCTTAGGTGAATTTTGGGTGAACTTGGCAAGTTTTGGCAAAAGTCTGATTCAGAGGCAAGAAAAGCATAGAAGATGATCTGACCTACGTGAAAACATCCTTTTTAGTTTGTTAATTTGCTAAATTTAATTCACTTTAATTCCATTTGATGCCTTGATTTGTTTGATGAAGTGATTTCATGTTTAGAAGGTAAAGATTGGATTGAAGAAATGAAGAAAAAAAGCATGAAAAAATGAAGAATTCATGAAGAAATGAAGTTTGGAAATCTGTCCAGTTCCACGTACACGTGACCAGAGTTTTCGTCAAGCAACACGTACACGTGACCTCCGCGTATGCATGACAAGCAGTACGTGACCAACTTAAAAAAAACACGTTGGGGGTGATTTCTGAGCTTGCTCAGGCCTAAATCCAACTCATTTCTGAAGTATTTGAGACCAAATTCAAGAAGAAACAATTGGGGGCAATTAGGGTAGTGTAGTAACATGTCTTAGGGTAGTTTTCTTGAGAGAGAAGCTCCCTCTTCTCTCTAGAATTAGGGTTTTTAGTTTAAGTTTCTCTTTAATTTCACCTTTTAATTCTTGTTTTAGTGTAGTTTCATTTACATTTTTATGTTCTATTGTCTTTAGTCTCTTAGTTTCCTTTGCTAATTTCTCACTTGTGCCACTTTTTATGTTCATGAACTCTTGTTACTTTTAATTTCATTTAATGCAATTTGATGTTTTATATTTCTTTGATGTTTGTTTGAGTTATCGTTGTTATTTTCTTGCATTTGGTAGTAGTAGATTTTATTATTTTTGCAATTTAATATGTTTTTCTATTTATGCAGACCAAGTGTTTGATAGAATGCTTGGCTTAGTTTTAGAGTATATTTTGAGCATTCTTGGATTGGAAAGAGAAGTTTGGTAATCTTGAGTCATTAATACCCAATTTATATTGGTGATCTAGAGTTGTTAGTTGATCTTGTTTCCATTGATGCTACTTATGGATTGGGATTAACTAGGCTTATTTGACTTTCTCTTAATAAGGAGATAACGTAATAGGCTTAACTCTTGTTAATTATTGTGTTATAATTAATGACTAGGATAGAAAACCTTGATTCTCAATCCTTGCCACGAATGCCTCTTTAGTAGTTGTTATCTTTAGTTGTTTAATTTAATTTATTGTTATTTAAATTTCTTACCATTTATTCTTGTCTTATCATCAACCTATCCCCGTATACTCATAACTAATAATTGAGCACTCGATTGTAATTCCTAGGGAGAATGACCTGGGAGCAATACTCTCGGTTATTTTATAATGTTGAACTTGTGACAACCAAAATTAAACTTTGATGCGGGTCGATTGTTGGTTTGGAACTATACTTGCTACGAAGCAATTCTCTTATTGAGAAGAAAATTCCAAACCGATTATTGGCATCCCATCAAGTTTTTTGCGCCGTTGCCGGGGAATTGCAATGTGTGCTTGTTATTGGTTATTGTTCACATGTGAATATTGTGAATAGTTTGATTTTTTTGTTTGTTTGCTAGTTTTAGGAGTTTGTTTTCTTTATCTCTTACTAGCTTTTATTTTTATTTTCTCTTGTTACTATGAATTCTCACCCATTTGGCTTTGAGTTTGGAAATCATAGATGGGAGGAGCCTCAATCATATGGACATTCTTCTTGGTGACAACATCTTCCGGTTTCTTATGGGTACAATCCAACTCCTGATGCATACTAGTCTAATAAATGAGGTCCTTGTGGCTGTCAACCACAACCACCATATGCATATGAGCCCTTCCCTCAACATAACCTTCAACAACCTTACTCACAAGTCCCATACCACCATTCACCTCCATATGATCCTAACTCATATCCACCATACTAACAATCATATGAACCATACCTAGAGCCACCACCATTCCAACATCAATACTCCAAAGAGCCACTAATTCCATATACACCACCTCAAGACTTTCACCAATATGAACCACCTTCCAACTATGATATCATTCCTACAAACAATAAACCCTCTCTTCCACCACCACCTTCATTGGATGAAGTTCTCCAACCTTTAATGCAAGAACAAAGAAAGCTTCTTTCCATTCTCCAAAGGTGAGAAGAAGACCTCCAAATGATGGCTACTATAGCTGAAGCGATGAAGCACTTAATCTCATTGTGCTCATACAATCAAGACACTCCCATTGATGAATGTGGAGGATTAACCGAGGAGCACAATGTGAAGGAGAACTTGGAACTTCAAGGTGAAGAAGACAAGTTGAATCAAAAATCGCAACAAGAGGAGAAAGTTGAGATAATTGAACTAGAAGAAGTGGTTGAAGATTGAGGAGATGTTGAATGAAAAGAGGAATCTAAAGTTGTAGAGCCCTCTTTCATGGAGTTTGAAAGTGATGTTGAGAATGATAGTGCACAACCTCTAAAGCATATTGTGAAAAAAGAATTGAAAGAAATGGAGCAAGCAACAAGTTCTCCTATCAATGATGATTCTGCATCAACATATGATCCTTTTGAGCTTGATGAATCCTCCCCCGTTGAATTTACATTTGATGTTGAGGTAGACTTTTCTCAACCTTTGAGGTTTAACTTGAGTGATGGGGAAGAGTTTAAAGAATTTGGTGAGGAAGAGATTGAATTAAAAGGAAGTTGTCAAGAGGTGGAAGTAATAAAAAAAGAGCACAAGGGAGTGGAGATTGCTTGGTCAAGACCGTTGGAGGCACATCTCCCCAAGCCATCACCATCCATTATTTCATTCAAGTGGGTAAATCTCTTATCCCTAAGCTTTCTTATTTTGCTTGAATATGGTTTCCTTGAGACGGACAGTTAACTTAGAGCTCTTTGTGGCTTTAAGAGCAAAAGGGAGATGGTTAGTGGTT
Organism: Arachis hypogaea; assembly: GCF_003086295.3. Classification (NCBI taxonomy): domain Eukaryota; kingdom Viridiplantae; phylum Streptophyta; class Magnoliopsida; order Fabales; family Fabaceae; genus Arachis; species Arachis hypogaea. The sequence continues at coordinate 99,369,459 of NC_092038.1, forward strand.
GGAACCAACATTTAAGGTTCATTATGGTTAAGAGCTTAAAGTTTAAGTACAAGGATTGGTGTGATACTCAATTGTTTGAGCATATGTTTGGATGTCTTCATGATAATTCTAAGAACTTATCACCCAGTTGGAATTGTGATGATCAACTTGAAGACGGGTGTGAAAACAAAGTATGGGATCCCGGATTATTATATGAGGATCAACTTTGGGAGCTCATAACTTGTTCGGAATTCCATCAAGGTTTGGTGCAATCAATTAGTAATCTTGGAGCATTTTGGAGATCCATGCATTGTTAGAAGTTCAAGGATCAATACAAGCATAAGCCGCCATGACAATGAGCTCCCCATAAGTCCAACTTAAGGACAGTAAACAAAAGTGCTAGTTGGGAGACACCCCACCACGGTAAACTCTTTCTATTTTCTATTTTGTATATAGTTGATAAATAAATTGAGCTTCCATTGTTAGGTACTTCCTTTCTCTATATCATTCTTGTATATATTGCTCTTAAGTGATTGATTGCTTAGGTAAATTTTTGTTTTAGGTTGCATATTTGAATAGTTAATAATCTTGTCTTCAATTACCTTTTTATTTTGAATTTCATGCTCAAAGATTTTGTTAATTTTGGAGTTTGGCTTATGTTTATTAAAAAAATGATAGCCTATCCCGCATACGCTTGACCCACGCATACGCGTGACACCCTAGAATCTGATCGTGCCAAGATCGTGTGTGGACTGTGACATCGCACGATCCAAATAGAAAGTTGTGCCAGGATCGTGTGGAAAGTGTGCGTCTAGCACAAATTCATAACACGCATACGCATCACATTCTGTTTTCCCCGGTCCCACATACGCATTACCTTTTTTTTCCTCGATCCCATGTACGTGTGACCTTCCGCGTATGCATGACCTCCCCTGTCTCACATACTCTTCTTTTCTTCTCTTCTCTCCATCTCTTTCCTTCTTTTCTCTCCTCTTCTCTTCTTTTCCTCCTCCAACCATCATCCACTACTATCATTCACCATCTACCATCATTTTCCTTAGTTAGTTAGTTATTTAGTTAGTTAGTTAGTTTAATTTTCAATTTTAGGTGATAAGTGTTGGATAATTGATTTGATTTGCTATTTCTTGATTCTAAAATTATTCATTGTCAAATTCCTTTATTGAGGTTGTAATTTGTTTCTTAGTATTGAATTTTCAAGCTTAATTTTGTGCATACTGTAACGACCCAATTTTCAGTACACCTAGAACATATCGGAAACTGAGCGCTACCAATTTGTCATCCTAATTATTATCTATTATTTATTATATGAGCCTGATTCGTTGTTAAAAGCGTAGTTAGTTTGCAAGGTACTTCTTTTTGAAAACGTTTGGATTAATAAACAAAATGATTCATAATCAATTCACAAATAATAACAGATAAAACAGTTATAAACAACCACACGTATATACATTTCAATAGTTAATAACATTCGGTTATCCAACCTTTATTAGAGTAAAGATTTTTAGTTAGAAAACCCCTAGATATAGCTAGATAATAACTATATACATATATATACATACAATATCCCAAGCCCTGACCTGTTCAAGAAGTCCCTAAGCTGGCACCTAGGCTAGCCTAGACTCTATACTCACCTACTCCCTCTAAACTACTAAAGCGACGAAAAGTACGTTCTAAGTCTTGAAAACTCAAGTCAGGTGGAATGTCACCAAGAGATGGAACATCATCTACTACTCCTCTACACGAACAAACATTGCCATATGATGTTCTTCTGGTACCTCATCAAGTAGCCACATAACAAGAGTCTCGTACACAGGATTTAGGTTAAGGTTCAAGTACAAACGGGGTGCAGACACTGGTTGGTCTCACAGTATATACATATAAATAGAGGACGAGATTCACCCCAGATTCAGAAGACTACCTAGAGCAGAATCCTTTTTACAAACGGTCGTCAGTGAACTACAAAAGGGTACTCATGCCTCCATCTAAAGGGGGAAGGGAAGGAGAAGGGGTAAGAACTAGGGAGTTCTTAGTAGAGCTGGGGTTATTAGTTAAGTTCATTAATTATATGTTGTTTTGCAAACAAATAGCAGAATACAGAGAAACAGTAAACAGAAGATACATATAAATAGAGAAAATAGAGAACACAAAAAATAGAACACAAATAGAAGAATACATGAAAATAAAACACAGACACAGTGAATAGAATACATACAAAGAAAGCATACATTCAAACAACAATCATAACAGAGGAAATGTGCAACCAAATATGATGCATGTCTAGCCCTAGTGCAGGTAATGAGCTCATTTGTTGGTTACTAACCTGATCCTGATGTTACCCAGCAACCTCTATTTGGATAACGCTTTCTTGTTGGCAATACCCATTGCAAGCACCCTTTGTCTTGCGAGGTACCCATTGCAAGCACCCTTTGTTTTGTAGGGTGGCATTTGTTAGCCTATATATGCCTAACATACTCACTGTAAGCAACCTTTGTCATACAGGAGTACAACACACTCACTGTAAGCAACCTCTGCCTTACATGAGTACAACACACTCACTGTAAGCAACCTCTGTCTTACATGAGTACAACACAACAGAAGAACACTAATCTCGATACCTCTGTAAGTAACATTTGTCTTACAGCAAAGCATTATAGCAAGGTATCCCAAGAAAGCATTCCCCGTGATCGTACCACCATCTATCTGACTACCTCAATGCAGCAGATGAACACACAAAAGTCTCTAGAGTTGCTTTAATGCAACAAATGACCTTTCAACAGGCCCTCTGCTTGTTCTCTAATCTCTTTATCATGTTACTCTGTTCTCTTTGAATCTTTACTCTGCTCTGATTACTCTTTTCTCTGTATTCTCTTTACTCTGCTCTAATTTCTCTACTTAACGTGTGTATTTAAAGCTTATGTAAATTTTGGTATGAATAGTTAGACTGTCCTAAGTATAGGTTCATTAATTCTATACTGAAATAATTTAACTTTTCATATAATACCTAACCCTAGTCGCAACTCAAGGACTAACTATGTTGCCTTAGTTTGTTCACTAATCTCTATCTGCTTTTCTGTTATTAAAACTTTACAGACATTTCTTTGGTTTTTATCTTTTCTTTAACTTTTTATCTTTCCTTTATATTTGCCTCACTAGCATGTTATTACCACTCCCTAAGTGTTTTATGAAGGTAATAATGATATTCTGCGCTTAAAGTTGTCTTTCTAAAGCTTTTACAAAAAACTGCATTTTCTGCATTATTTTATTATTTTTATTAAAATATTATTTTTAATTAAATATTATTATTTAATATTTTATTATTATTTATTATTTTATCATTAAATTTTTGAAAATTACCCTCACTTTAAGTTTTAACCCTTAAAATTTATTTTTTACCACCCGTAACTTTTAATATTTCTACTTAACCACCCTAACTTTCAGAAATTACCAAAGAACCCCCCAGACACCAAAAATTTTACATCCTTGCCCTTTTAAAGATCTAAAGCCTATTCTTCAATGTTCTTCATCATACTTAAAGTATTCTTCGTATTCTTTATAAATTCTTCATATTTTTTCTCTGTTTTTACCCGTTTTTCAATATTTTCAGCAACCGACTTTTACCAAAATTCATAATAAATTAGCAGCCACCAAAACCCCATATTTTCTACTTGATTTTAACACAAATTGAACCCCAATTTAAAGGTTAGGGTTTCATTTTCCAGCAGCCATAAGAACACAAGTTCATAGTTTGAATTTCATCAAAATTTCATAAAAAATTTCACCAAATTTTCAACAAGAATTACTCATATAAACAATCAATTTCAAGCACAGCCAAACCATATATTAATCACACAACTCAAACACAATCAATCAGGATTAAATTCGTCAAACCCTACCTGGTTTTGCTGCTCCAAATTTGGTTATGTCCTTAGGTGGTCCTTAAGCACTTTTTCATCCTAAATCACATCAAGAACAACTTTAAATCCACAAATCCTCAACTGACCAAATCTCTCTCAGCATGTTAGTAAGGGATATATCACCTTAGACTTGCTGGAAATTAACATTTCTTGGCCCTCAAGTCAAGTTAAGCATGATTCCTAAGGAAGAACATCAAGAAAACACATGTTTAAGCATGTTTCCTTGAAACCGAAGCAAAAGGGAGATGGTGCAGAAAACTCAACTTGATTCCAACCTTGATAAGTCATATGATCATGTAGAGAAAGAAGAGAGGATCATTTAGGTCGGATTGGAATTCTGATTTGAGGTTTAGTTCAACAGAAATCAAGCTTTGAAGATTTGGAACTAATAACTTTTCTCTCCTTTTTCTCTTGATGATTTTCGGCCACAATGATCAAATGAGGCAGCCTTGGGGGTTTTGGGAGTGTAGGGTGAGTTGTGATTGGTTGGCTTGGAGGTGGGTTAAAATAATATTAAAATATCTCAGGTGTATAACTACTAAAACTATATGTATCGGAACACTTGTAAAAACATCTCTAAAAATTCTTTTCTGAGCTACTAGCATAAATGACACTAGTAACATATGTATTATGAGAATAGAACATGTATGATGAGGCCTTAGCATTGCTAAAGTCATCAGAGAGTGCTGGTGCTAAGCTGCACCAGTAAACTGTGAACCCGGTTAAATCGATTTTCTATTTTTAACTAAAACAGACCAGGTAACCTTATAATATCATTCAAGCAGCTTCTAATACTAATATAATGATAATATTATACCATTATCTCTCTTATCTCATGAATCGAGTCCAGTTCGTCGAACTGAGTCTATTTACGAAAATTAGAATCAAAACTCCTAACCGATATGGTTCAAAAACTAGGTTCATCGTGATTTTGTTGTCGAGCTTGTCTCAAAAGAAGTTCTTGCTTAATGATGACGTAATGACAATGAGGATTGAGAGGCTTGATGATACAACAGAAGTGTTCCCTTTATTGATCTTATAGAGAAATCTGTATCTTCAGAAAAAATCTCACGTACTCGAAAATCGTGGTTGTTATACATACAAAGTGTTCACAACATTACCTTCAAAGCACTCTAAATATTTTGAATTACATGTTTTGGCTACCATGTGATTTAAAATCTTTAACTATGACTAAGCAATTTCTTTATGGTTGATGTGGTTCATTTATCTTAATGCATTGTGTTGCTTGATCATATGCATCCATATTGATTTTGGCTTAATTACAAGGTTATGCTTATGTCTTAATGACATGTTGACCCTTAATTGTCTAACTATGTGCTCTACACATACTTGAAACTAGTCATTTTGGCATAATGCCTCATTTGTGAAATTAGATTTTAAGCTCATCCAAGGACATCTTTTTGAAATTCTTAATCTATATGGATCATGCTTGCTATGTGATTGATTCTAACTTCTATCTCTATTTTCCTAAGTTGTATAGCACCCATGTTCCACCTTATATGTCAATTAGGTAATGCGAACTAAACTTCAAAGTTTATCATTGATTGGTGAATGGCAAAAAAAAGTAAATAACAATAAAGTAAATGACAATTAACTAATAAAGGAAAGAGAAAGAACTCTTGGCTAAGGCATGGAAATTGATATCATCATCCTTGTCTACAAACCATATATTGACAATTATGAGAGACCAACCTATTTAGAAGTACATCAAATAGGCTTGACCAACATCAACCTATAAGTCCTAACTTAGCTACTAATTGACTTAGTAGTAGGCTAGCGTTAATGGGTATCAAATTGACCACTAAGGGTTCTCAAATCACCAATTCAATGAGACCCAATGATTCAAGGTCACCCAATTCCTTTAGCCTAGGCCAAGAGTGAAAAAACTACTCTATAACTAGTGAAAACATTTGATCAAACACCTAGAGTGCAACAAAAAAAAACATCACAAAATGCAAGAATTAATAAAACCCATAACTAACATAAACAAGAAATTAACAATGGCAGTTAAGATAAACATAAAGAGACATGGAAGCATAAAATTGTATTAAAAGGAAATTGAAATCAATAAGAGTGCATGAACATAAAAGCAACAAAATAAAGGAAATGACAAGTAAAACTAGATGAGTAAAGATGTAACAACAAGAAATTAAAAGGGAAAACTAAATCAAAACAAGAATTAAAAGTTGGATCTAAGAAAATTTGACCTAAATGACCCTATACTATGACTACTCCCCCCATTCCCTTGCAATTCTTGGGTTCAAAAGCATCATAAATGAGTTGGATTTGGGCCTCTTTCAGCTTAGAAATCGCCCATAATGTATTGCCTTTAAGTTGGTCACGTGCCGCTTGTCCCGCGTACGCATGGGTCACGCGTACTCGTCACTAGCAACTTTCTCTTTCACGTGTGTACATGAGTGATGCGTACGCGTCACTGGCGAATCTCCTCCTCACGCGTACGAGTGGGTGACGCGTGCGCGTGGCCTTGAGTTTAGCAAATCCTCATTTCTTCATGAATTCTCCATTTTTTCATGCTTTTTCTTCATTTCTTCAACCTAATCTGTGCCTTCTAATCTTGAAATCACTTAACAAACATATCAAGGCATCGAATGGAATTAAAGTGAATTAAATTCAACAAATTTAAGGCCTCAAAAGCATGTTTTTACTTTTAAGTACAAATTTGGAGAAATTCACAAAACCATGCTATTTCATTAAATAAATGTGAGATAAGTTGATAAAATCCCCTGAATTTAACACAAGATAAACCACAAAATTGGGGTTTATCAAACCTCCCCACACTTAAACTAAGCATGTCCTCATGCTAAACCAAGAAAGACAAGACATGGGATATGAACATTTATTCAATGCAAATAAACTATATGCACCTATCTACGTGAATGCAACTAAATGAAAAATGATTCTACCCACTTGGTTAAAAGTAAATCAATATCCAAGAACACATATGAACATGCAGGGCTAACATAGTATAATGATTCATGAATTCTACCAATTCAAATATCAAAATGAAGTTCAAATAGACTTGTAAGAAGAAAGCTCGTGAAAGCGGGGAACAAGGAATTGAGCATCGAACCCTCACCGGAAGTATATCCACTCTAGTCGCTCAAGTGTATAGGGTTGATTCACTCAATTCTCTTCCAATCATGGTTTTCAAGATTTGTTTTCATCTAACAATCAACAACTATTCAATGCATGCATACATTTATCATGAGGACTTATTCATAGGTTGTAATGGGGCTAGGGTCAAGGTAAGGATATATATGGCTAAGTGAGCTTGAAATCTGAATATTTGATTAACTTAAGCTCTCACCAAACACATATAACAACCTATAAAATTCTAATATTCCACCGAGCTACCCATGATTCCCACTTTTTTTCACATACTCATGCATTCTCTTTAATTCACATTCCATATGCATTGTTATTATTACTTTACTTTGCGACATTTTTGTCCCCTTTTTATTGCTTCCTTTTTCTATATATTTTTCTTTCTTTTATTTTTCTATTTTTTTCTACAATCTTTTATTTTTCTTTTCTTTTTCTTCTTTTTTTCTATTTGTTTCAAGATAAAATATATACAAGAGTATCAATGCATATGGTTGAAACTTTTAATGCATGAATATGTACCCAATTCCCAAGATCTTCAACAAAAATACAAAAACACAATTTTATCTCACCCAATGTTCCCAATTTTCCCAAACTTGAATGATAAACACTCTTACTAGCCTAAGCTAATCAAAGATCTAAATTAAAGGACATTCATTATTTTTCACTTAGGGGTAGTGATGTGCTAAATTAAGAACAAGAGGGATTAAATAGGCTCAAAATTGGCTAAAAATAGTAGATAAAAGGGTAAGGCCATTTGGGTAAGTGAGCTATTTGAAATGAGGGCCTCAATCATATAAATGCATTCATACACGAAATAATGGACATAAAGAATCAAACAAATCAAGGATTACAATCGTAGAAAGAGAATAATACACACAAGAATGGAAAATAATGGTTATATGATGTAACCACACAATTAGGCTCAAAACTCACATGCTTATGTGTTCTTAGCTCAAAAGCCATGTTCCAAAATTAATTCTTTCAAGCAAGTTCAACAAAAAAATTTTTGAATCGGTAGGGTGCCCTAAAATAGTTTTCTTGAAAAAGAAATCATCACTCTAACCAAGTAGTCCTAACATAAAAAGAAGTGGTAAAATATGTACAAACTCTAACTATCATGCAACCTATCATGCAATGCAACAACTAACTAACAAAGAAAATTAAGAATTGGTGTTGTAAAAGGAAGTAGTTACCCACGGAGGTCGGTCCTTGACCTCTCCACAATTGAAGATTGCAACATCCTCGGTGCATGCAAAGATGAGCAAGGTGGATGGGTTGCTATAACTGATGAGCTTCTACAAAGGATTGTGCGGAAGACTTGTTTGTTGCCCCCATTTAGAAGCTTTTCCCTTTCCCTCTTGGTAGCCAGCCTCAAAGGAGAGAAAAAGAAAGAAAATTAAGCCCATAACAAAGATATCAAAGCAAATAGAACATAGGCGGGGGCTAATGCCAAATAAGAGTAGGGTTCACAACTACATGGTAGCTACAACATGTAAGTGAGAAAGCAATGTAAGTAAATGGCATATCAACTAATACATGGTGCAAGATTAAAGTTAAAGCATAAGTGAATGACATGAAGAGCATGTTGAGCATCAAGTTTAAATAGGAAAGAGTGGGTCATGAAAGACAATATGAGTTCATATCAATGCACAAATAATACAAGAGTCATAAAAGATTAAGCATTGATTTAAAAGTTTCATCACCCAACAATATCAAACAGGTCAAGAAGCACCAAAATAATCTAAGAAATTCTCAACAATTGAGTAGAAGAATTCAACACCAATATTAAAATAAGAAACTTAGAAAAGAAAATAAGAACAAGCTACTAAAACAAAATTAAAATGCAATGAATGAGAATAAGGGAATGCAATAAACAAAAGAAAATGAAAGATGAGAAAAATAAAAAGTAAAAATTTAAAAAGAGGGAGAAGAAGAAATAAAGAGAAGTAAGGAAGAAATGATAAGAAAGGTGAAAAGAGAAGATAGAAAGGGAAGAAAAGAAATGGGACAATGGAACAGAGAAGAAGAAGAACGAAAGAAGGAGAGAAGAGAGAAAAAGAAAGCAGGGCAAACACAAGGGAGAAATAGGGCGTGAAGGCGACGCACACGCACGGGTGACGCGCGCACGCGAAAAGCAGGAGGGGCAAGCGACACGTAAGCGTCGACCACGCATATGCGTGGAACGCAGAAAAGAGAGGGGACACGTACGTATCACCCATGTGTACGCATGGAGCTAAATTGTGCTATTCACACAAAAGCAGCACCACTCCAGCGCAACTCTCTGGTTTGTGTACCAGGAATCCCAACATAGCATATGACGCATGCGCGTCGTGCCTTTTTTTTATAGAAGCATAAAACAGAAACAGGGCACTCTCCTAACTTATATACATTCTAAAGCAACCAAAATTCAAATTCAACAAAAATCTTTTAGTTTTTGAAAAATTTTCAAAGACAAAACAAACAAAACTTACACTTCAAGCAAAATGCAATTTAAAACATGAATTTAACAAGAAACCTATCAATCAAAGCAATATGTACAAGGGTATAGAAAATAATAAAAACTACCTACAATGGCAACTGAATTCATCCATTGATTATATCTACAAGATCATGGAAAGAGTTTACCATGGTGGGGTGTCTCCCACCTAGCACTTTTAGTTTAAGTCCTTAAGTTGGATAATTTGGAAGCTCTTTGTCAAGGTGGCTTGTGCTTGTAATCTTCCTTGAACTTCCACCAATGCTTGGATTTCAAGTAAGCTCCAAATTTCAAAATCAATGGCACTAAGCTTTGATGAAGTTCCACACAAGCTAAGGGTCCCAAAGCTGATCTTCACCTATTCCCGGATCCCAAATCTTGTTTCTACACCCATCTTCAAGTTGATCAAGACAATTCCATTTGGGTGGCAAGTGATCCGGATTCTCAAGTAAACACCAAAGCATCTTCCTAGACCCCTTTAACTGAGAACTATACCAACCATTACACTTATACTTTGAGTTTCCAACCATAAGGAACCTTGATTGGCATTTCCACCCACTAACCGATTCTCTCTTGCCCTTAACTCCACAAAGAGCTCTAAGTTTCCCATCCATCTCAATCAAACCATATTCAATTGGGAAAGTAAAGATTAAAGATAAGAATTTTACCCACTTGAAAGTTGTGTTGGATGGTGACTTAGGAAGGGATGTCTCTAATGGTTTTTCAAGTGTCATCCCCTTGTACTCTCCTTTGATTACATCCACCTCTTAACAAGCTTCCTTAACTTCAGTTCCTTGTTCACCAACTCCTTCTATACATCCCTTATTGCTCAAGTCATGTGTCGGAGGTTGTGCACGGTCCTCCTTGTCATCAATTTCACAACACAATGAGTAAGATTCATCAATTTCAAAAGACACAACGGTTGTTATGGAATCATCTCCAATGGTGGAGCTTGCTTGCTCAACTTCTTCCACCTGTTGTTCAACTTCGCCTAGGTCTTTAACCACTTCTTCTTCTTCTTCAATAATCTCCATCCTTTCCACTTGTTGCAAGATATACCCCCATCTCCTTGTTCTCATGTTGGGATTCTAAAATCTCCTTCATGCTCCACTCTTCGGTTGATTTCTCACATTCATCCATGGAGATGCTTTGTCTACGGTATAAGTCCCATGAGTCCAAGTTGGCTTCAATTTTTGCAAGGTTAGCCTCGATAGCTTCATTGGTCCTTTGGGCTTCCTCTTGCTTCTTTTGACGGATGATTGCTTGAAGTCGATCCATCGCTTCCTTGAAGTGATCCATTGGTTCTTGTTCCACTTGACTAACATAAGTAGGATCATATTGCTCTTAAATGGATGGAAATGGGTGTTCTTCCGTGGAGGATTGTGGCGGAAAGGAAAATTCATCTTGTGGTTGAAAGTTCTCATATATGGGAGGTGGTTTATCTTGGTAATAGTATGAAAGTAGTGGTTTATGAGGGTATTAGGGTTGGATTTGTGGTGGTTCTAAGTATGGTTCATATGGCTCATACGGTGGTTGGTATGGTGGATATGGGTTAGGATCATATGGAGGTATTTGGTGGTATGAAGCTTGTGAGTATGATGGTTGAAGGCTATATTGTGGAGGGGGTTCATAGGCATAGGGTGGTGGATGTTGATAATTATAATGAGGTCCATCAAAGCTATTGGATTGGTATGTATCATGGTATGGTTCTTGCTCATAACACATTTGGGAAGGTTGTTGCCAAGAAGGTTGATCAAATCCTTAAGACTTCTCCCATCTTTGATTGTTCCATCCTTGATGCATGTTCTCATTATAGTTTTCATCTCCTACAACATAGTTGTAACCACACTCATAGCTAAAAGGGTGAGAATTCATAGTGAAAAGAGGAAATAAAGATAAAAACCAATAAGAAATAAAGAAAATAAACTCCTAACTACTAGCAAAACCAAGAAATAACCAAAAAGCAAGATATTTACAATATAAACATATTCACAATAGCCAATAATGTAATACCATTGCAATTCCCCGGCAACGGCACCAAAAACTTGATAGAATTTTTTCGTTGGTTAGGAATTTCACACAAATAATTCTGTTGATAGTATAGTTCCCAACCAACAAACAACACTCACTCAAAGTTTTAATATAGTTGTCACATGTACAAACCCCAATGAAAATAAACCGAGAGTATTTAAACCTCGGGTCGTCTCACAAGGAATTGCAATGAAGTGCTTAATTATTGGCTATAAAGGAACAAGGGGGGTTTGATTTGGTGAATGGCAAGAAAAGTAAATAACAAGAAAGTAAATGACAATTAACTAATAAAGGAAAGAAAAATAACTCTTGGCTAAGGCATGGAAATTAAGATCACCATCCTTGTCTACAAACCATATATTGACAATTATGAGAGACCAACCCATTTAGTCTACTTCTATGCTTGAAGTACGTCAAATAGGCTTGACCAACATCAACCCATAAGTCCTAACCTAGCTACTACTTGACTTAGTAGTAGGCTAGTATTAATGGGTATCAAATTTACCACTAAGGGTTCTCAAATTACCAATTCAATAAGACCCAATGACTCAAGGTCACCTAATTCCCGTAGCCTAGGCTAAAAGTGAAGAAACTACTCTATAAGTATCGAAAATATTTTATCAAACACCTAGAGTGCAATAAAAATAAACGTCACAAAATGCAAGAAATAATGAAACCTATAACTAACACAAACAAGAAATCAACAATGGCAATTAAGATAAACATATAGAGACATGGAAACATAAAATTGCTTTAAAAGGAAATTGAAATCAACAAGAGTGCATGAATATAAAAGCAACAAAATAAAGGAAATGACAAGTAAAACTAGATGAGTAAAGATGTAACAACAAGAAATTAAAAGGGAAAACTAAATCAAAACAAGAATTAAAAGTTGGATCTAAGAAAATTTGACCTAAACTACCCAAAATTCTAGAGAGAAGAGAGAGATTCTCTCTCTAGAATTCTAACCTAAAATATGATGAAAACTATACTATGACTACTCCCCCCATTCCCTTACAATCCTTGGGTTCAAAAACATTAGAAATGAGTTAGATTTGGGCCTCTTTTAGCTCAAAAATCACCTCCAGCGTATTGCCTTTAAGTTGGTCACGTGCCACTGGTCACGCGTACGCATGGGTCACGCATACGCATCACTGGGAACTTTCTCTTTCACGCCTACGCGTGGGTGATGCGTACGCATCGCTGGCGAATCTCCTCCTCATGCGTACGCGTGGGTGACGCGTGCGCTTGACCTTGAGTTTAGCAAATCCCCATTTCTTCATGAATTCTCTATTTTTGTATGCTTTTTCTTCATTTCTTCAACCCAATCTTTGCCTTCTAATCTTGAAATCACTTAACAAACATATCAAGGTATCAAATGGAATTAAAGAGAATTAAATTCAACCAATTTAAGGCCTAAAAAGCATGTTTTTACTTTTAAGCACTGTTCCAAGGGTTACCTGAAACTGTAGGTCGATCTCAAACGAGATCTGCAGTGGTGGTCAGTGTTGTTGTGTCTGACCTGTTTAGAGCTGGTGGCCAGAGCTGTCGTGTCTAACTTGTTGGATCTGGTGGCCGGAGCTGTCGTGTTCGGCTTGTTCGATCTGGTGGAGCTGCTGATCCTTGATCACCGGAGGGTGGTGGTACCTGAAAAGACTCCGATGCTTAAGTTAGCACGTGCTTTAGGCAGGTTTTTAGTAGAATCAGAGTATGAGTTATACCTGGGTGCTCCAGTGTATTTATAATATTGTAGAGTGACCTTTTTTGGAGATAAGATATTTATCTTTATCTTATCTTTTGAGTGGAGTTATTTTATCTTTAAGGGAACCGCCCTTATCTTTCTAGGCTTGGGCTGCCTTTGGACTTGGGTCGTGTTCCTCTGTTTGGGCCCTTTTTGGAATTTCCTGGTGATTTGGCCGACCTCTTTTGAGAAGAGGTTGGGTAACCTTAACCTGAAGAGGTCAGTTGACTTGCCTTTAGTTAGCCCGGGTCAAACAGCTCGACCCCGGGCATGAACAGTGCCCCTGCTTAAGTGCGGTCTTTCCTTTTGAGGTCGAGTCCCTTTTTAGGAGTTCAATCCTTCTATGGAGAAGCCGAGCTCGAGCACTTTGGTTGATTCCGCTGATGCTTCTTGAATGCGAAGCGCTTTCCTTCACTCCTTTTAGTTTGGAACGCGCGTTTTTGCATTTGTACCCTTGCTTTGGGAACGTGTGAGGGTTTTTATGTAGGATTACAATTGTGCATAACACGCAGCGGAAGTAATAAAGTAATCCTATTGATCTATTTTGTGCTTAAAACTTTATTGAAATAAGATGGGTTAGATGCCAATACCTGAGTACCCTAGTGAATGAAAACTTTCTCCTTCGATAGTACAATGGTACTATGTGTATCCACGCCGAGACTGATCCTTGTTGTCAACTCCTTGACCAATGGATTTAACTGAGAAATTTCTTGCAACTCCTTGCACCAGCAATTCTTCACTAAGAATTGGAATATTTGTGGATGTGGAGGTAAAAGAGAAAAACTTGTGTTTTCTTTCTTTTATTATATACACATATATGGTATGAGATTGGTGACTGATTTGTGAATCAAATTACTACTTAATTTGAAAACAAAATCAGTTAAGATCTTATCCATATTTAAAACTCATCATAGAATAAATAAATAATTATTTAATATTCTCAATTATAATATTATTATATTCATGGTGATAGCAAAGAATATAATAATACACCATTTGAATTAATATAATTATTTATTTGATCTAATCAAAATAATAATTAAATGATTATTTACCAAGGATTAGAACACTTGTTAGTGTGTGACCCCATAGGTTCAATACTAAGCGGGTAGTATATTAGTCATACTAAATTTACTAATCAAGGTTGGCGTCTAGCAAAGCTCCTTGACGACCTGATAGTATGAAGTAATAATTTTTTTACTAAGAACCCAAGATGAACAAAAATACAACTCCTTCCATCTTGTCAGCTCTTGGCTAACTTTTAGAGTACGGTTTGCTTGTCAAACTCTAACTTGTTACCATTATTATAATGAATTATGAATGACTTAAGAAACTCATTTCTTAATTCATTCAAACCCCTTGGCCAAGGCATTGTTTATTTCATACATTATAATCATAGAGCTCAAACTCATTACCATAGTTGATAGATTCTATTTTGACTAATCATTAATTCTACAAATATTTAAATCATACCCAATGTCTATTCAACTAATAGCGTAGGGTGTTAGGTGTCCGGAATCAAAGTATAACAAATACATTGTTAATTACTATGATAGTCGCAGGTCAAAGGAAAATTCTAATATTATGTTCATCATAAGAATATCCTATTGACAAATATACGGTAATTATAACCATTAGGACTTCTTAGAATGAGTCAGTTCAATGGTTATATCTCTATATATACCATTTATATATATATAATTTAATAAATGAAATCTATTAATCTTCATCCAATGAAAACTATTATATATATATTAATCTATCCGAATCACTAATGTCCTATTTTTAGTGATTCTACGATTAAGAATAATTTAAATTAAAAGTACTAAAAAAACGTATATCTCATTATTACGGTCTCTATCGTAATTATTCCTTTCTAATTTTAATTAAGAACACTATCATAAATTATAAAAATTTATTCTTATAAAAAGGAATAACAATAATAATAATAATAATAATAATAATAATAATAATAATAATAATAATAATAATAATAATAATAATTCATGATAGTATTTTGTTGGACATACACACTTATATTCAACATTTTAAAGCCCGTTAACTCCTCTTTTTGCCGTTTCCCTCTTTTCATTTTGAATTTCCAAAAGACTTTGCTTTTAGTTTCTTCTTCTCTTGCTTGCTGTAATTCCATATTTTACCCTTCTATTCTTGCATTTTCTGGCTGGTCTACGACTCTTCATTTTCACTTGCTCCCAAGTTTTCACATTTTCGTGCTTCCCCTTGTTTTTGGAAGTAACTATTGGTGTGGCTTCATCAAGTCTTCACTACTTTCTTTACAGGTTGGTCCTTTTTCTTTGTTTTGCTATTTTTTATGCTTGATTTAAAGAGTTTTGATCTTTGTTTGATTTTACGTTTGGAAAGTTTGAATCTTTCTCTGGTTTTGTTGTATCTGGTCATCGCTGTTTCTTCGATTTGTATGAGCATTTTTGCGTTTCCTGATAGTTGATGCTTTTTTAGGGTTTTGCATGTTGTTACTGTCTCTGATTGTGTCCTCTGATTTGAAGCTTTGGAATAATGAACTATTTGTTTCTGAAAAAGATTGCATTTTTTTATGATTTCCACTTGGCATGTTTGATATCGATAATTCCTTTGTTGATAAACTGTGGTGAGGTTATGACCTTTTGATGTCTTGTTTGTGAATTGCGACTTTCTTTGCTGAGTTCCAAAAAATGGTTGTTTTTCCTGCTCGATAGATGTCAGGGCGTAGTTTTTCTGAATCCTTATTCTGTTGCTGCCACCGAAGGGTGCCCCTGGACTTCTGGTGTGAGTCCTTGGGGATTCCTTTCGCTAATATATCTGACGTCTAACATCTGCATTCTTTTAGCTCGAGTTGTATCCATGTGTGCCCGAACTGCTCTCTTGGTTTGGCCAAGCTGTTGATTAGTAACCCTTTTTTCTTTTTTCTTATTGTAGGACTAGTTGACCCATATCTTCTCGTAAAAATATTGTCGAGACATCCTCCAAGGTCCCGGAGGGCATGTCTGACTGGCTGGACTCCCTTGTCTTGATGTGCGTTTCAGTTGTTAACTCTGAATACTGCGTGGAGCTTAGAAAACATCATAGGATTTGTAGTAGTAGAGATCAGGAGAAGAACTACGAGTTGGTGGCACCTAACCCTGACGAGAGGTTTTGTTTTCCTTCTCTGACCCAGGGGGAATGTCCCTTTTTTTTTGCTTATGACTACTTTTTTAGCCAAATGAACATTACCCTTCCTTTTACCTCTTTCGAGACTGATTTGTTGTGGTCATGTAATGTAGCTCCATCCTAGCTCCATCCGAACTCCTGGGGCTTTATTAAGATTTTTCAGTTATTGTGCTAAGAGTTAGATGTCAAGCCTTCTCAAACTCTCTTTCTTTACCTCTTTATTTTGACCAAACCTGGGATTTCTTCCAAAAAGAAAGCTTCCTTGATTTCTTTCCAGTCTACCCAAGGAACGAAAGTGTTTTCTATGTACGACGAGTCCTTTAGGGACTTTAAGAAATACTTTTTCAAAGTCCGAGCTGTTGAGGGAGCTCGACCTTTTTTCTTAGAGCTGAATAATGAACCTGCCTTCCTCTTATGTTGGCAAAAGAATGTTGTAGTATCTAGATATTCGTGGGAGATGCTAGATGAGGTCGAGCAGGCCTATGTGAATGTGTTGGAGGAGAATTGGGGGCAACCTCCCCATCTTGACACAAAGAAGTTCTTAGGGGATCCCTCACTTCTCCGGGCTGAGCTGGGTAGTGGTCGACTTCTTCTTTCTTCTACTTTGCGTTGTTTATTTGATTTTCTTTTCTTCCAGTCTTGTAACTTGGTTTTTGCTGTGTTTTTCAGAGATGGTTAAGAATAATGATTCCATGAATGCCTTTAAGAAGTCGAGGAAAGCTACAGCTTCCCAGAACATCTCGGCCAAGGCTGCTCGGGATGGATCTTCTCAGGTCCCTCCTAAGAAGACGACCTCGAGTACTTCTAGGCCGAGGAGGGTGATCCCTACTCCTCAGGTTCATTTGGTTGATCCTCCCCAAACTTCTGCTGCTACCTCTTCTCCCACTACTGGCCCTCCTCCAAAAAAACAAAGGACTGTTGAACCTTTTGACCTCGACACCCCTGATTTTGATGCTGTGGGGTTTGTTGACAATCAAATCGCCCCTTATGGCCGATTTCCTATGAACGACTTGTCCATTCTTCACCACCTGGATTTCATCACCCAGAGTAGTATTAAGATGGCACACATAGGTGCAACCTTGTTCTGAACTGCTCAGGATATCCCAGTTCATGCAACAAAGGCTTTTATGGAGGAGGCCAAGACAGAATTTGACTAGATCAAGGTGTTGAAGGAGGAACTTGAGGTAAAGGTGGCAAAGCTGGAGAATGATTTGAAAATGAGAAGGCTCGGGCTACTGCTGCAGTGGCTTCTACAAATCTGGCTGATGGAGCTTAAAGAGAGGCTGGAATCTGCTCAAGCTTATTACACCGAGCTCCAGGGTCATCTTGTAGGCAGTGTGACTTCTGCCTATAAGAATTTGAAGGCTCAGGTCCGAGTTCTTGCTCCAGCTCGACCTGGCTCTCTTCAGTTTGGACAATATTGTAGAAAATGGGAAGATCGTCCCTGCCCTAGATGAAGATGATGACGATGTAGATCCTCCTCCTATGCCATCTGCCAAAGCTTCTGTTGCCCCGACTCCTCCAACTTCTGTATCCGAGGTCGGCCATCCCGAGTCGGATCCTGATGTTCAGATTCTAACCCGGCTGGATGGAATAGTTGATGATGTCCCTCTTGCGACTCGTCCTCCTTCACCTCGAGATGCCGCCACTGGGGAGTGTTTGCATCCTTTGTAGTTTCTGACTTGCTTTTGTATCTTAATGGCCCGGCTTGTGGGTCTTTGAATTCTATTTTCCGTAGCTTGTAGTTTATTTGACTGTGACAATTTAGTTGCTTTTTCCTTAGCAACTTTATTTAGAAAAACAAATGCTTTTGAACTCTTGAGGTCGACTCTCGGGTGTCCTTCTGAGTCTTTATTATAGTAGCTTTATTTTCTTTTTGCAACTTTTTGGCACTTCCAAGAATCTTTAAAATGTTGGAGTTTTGCTATCCGACCTCTTTTGATTGCCTTTGTGACTGTTCTTTTTAGTATTCTCATGGAACACTTGCGGAATGATTTTGATGAGGTCATGGCTTTTTGGATTGAGTTGTGTCCTTTCTAGTGCACGCCTTCTGTTTGGTCAGTTTCTTTTATCGAACCTTCTCAAGTTGTTTCTAGCAATCCATTTTTAATTGGACCTCGCTGGATCTCTTTTTATGGATTTGCTTTTTATAACTCTGTCGCTTTTCTTTTGCAAAGTCGGTCAAAAGAATCCGGCTCAGCGTACTTTTTTGGCGAGAGCTCGTGCTCCGAAATGGTTGCCACAGATGTCACTGTGTACTTCTTCTAGAACTTCTTTTGTGTTTGGAGGTCGGTACACATTTCAATAGAGGCGTTGAGATCCCTCTCCTATATAGGATGTTGTTTATGGTGGTGTAGTGTTGTGACTCTCATTTTAACCTCTTTGCCTCCTTCTTATCTGTGGGGAGTATCTCTGATTTGAGATAGCTGATTATGGGAGTCATCCATCCTTAATCCTGATCTGTTATGGCTAGGACCTTTTCTTCTTCCAAGATTGATGGGTTCTGCAGTATTTCCTGGATGAGGCTTCTATTGTTGCCCCTTGGGTTGTTGCCCACTTTCATCTTCTCTGACTAGTGCTGAGGCTATTGCCCGATTTCCCACTGCGAGGTATAATATGAGTGCTTCACTTTCCCGTGGTCTCTTAAGAATGGGTGGTTGCCCCAAGAGTTTTTGAAATCTTGGAAGGCTTGTTCGCACTCCATTGTCCTTTTCAAACCTCTCTCCCTTCCTTAATATACCTCTTTGAGGTGTCTTTTGCGAGATGATTTAAAGATCCCTCCTCTTGAGAATCCTCCATTTATCATATGAACATGTCTCTCAGGGGTGAGGTGGATGTTCAACTCGTCTAACCTCTTCGGTGTGAGTTGGACGTTCAACTCGTCCGACCTCTTCGGTGTGAGGTGGACGTTCAACTCGTCTGACCTCTTCGGCGTGAGGTGGTCGTTCAACTCGTCCAACCTCTTCGTCCCTTCTTCTTTTTCTTGGTTCATCTGCTTTATTGGCTAAGTACTGATCTAATTGCCCTTCTCTTGCCAATTTCTCTATGACATTCTTTAGGTCGAAACACTCGTTAGTAGGATGTTCGTAGATTTAGTGGTGCTTGCAGTATTCTGTCTGACTTCCCCCTCTTTTGTTTTTGTTTGGGCGAGGTAGTGGGATCTTCTCAGTTGTTGCATATTTCTCGGTAAACATCCACAAGAGACACCCAAAGAGGGGTGTAATTGTGGTATTTTTTAGGCTTCTCTCCGTGTTGATCTTCTTTTTTCTTGGACTCTTTATCCTTATCCCGGAAGGGGTAGGAGAATCCAGGTTTTGAGGTCTCTCCTAGCCGAGAATTTTTTTCCATGTTCATATACTTCTCTGCCAGTTCTTGCACTTCATTTAAATATGTTGGGTTCTTCTTTGATATGGAGTGACTAAAAGGTCCTTCTCGTAGGCCATTGATGAGGCCCATGATGGCTGCTTCTGTTGGTAGGCTTTGTATGTCCAAGCATGCTTTGTTGAATCTTTCCATGTAGTTACGAAGGATCTCCCGATCTCCTTGCTTAATCCCTAATAAGCTCGGGGCGTGTTTGGCTTTGTCTCTCTGGATAGAGAATATGGCGAGGAATTTCTTGGCTAAGTCGTCAAAGCTTGTGATGGATCTAGGAGGCAAACTGTCGAATCACTTAATTGTCATCTTTGTTAGAGTAGTTGGGAAGGCTTTGCAACGAATGGCATCCGAGGCGTCGGTAAGATACATTCTGCTTCTGAAGTTGCTAAGATGATGGCTTGGATCGGAGGAACCGTCGTATGGGGTCATGCCGGGAGCTTTAAAATCCTTTGGAACTTTATCTTTCATGATTTCTTTGGTGAAGGGGTCTTGATCTTTGTGGGAGTCATCATCATGACCGGGTTGGATGGTTTTGGTTTTTAGGTCGGCTTTGAGTTTTAGGAGCTTGTCCTCTAACTCTCGGCGTCGCCTAGTTTCTCTTCGAAGGTTCCTCTCGGCTTCCCGTTGATCTCGGCTTGTTTTTCGCACTGTTTAAGATGATCCTGTTAAGCTTGTAGGGCCTCCATGATTTCTGTATTTGGCAAATTCTTGTCTTTATTTGATTGAGATGTATCTTTTGGTGTGGTGTCTGCGTTCTTATGCGGTGTACTATTCTCCAAATCAGAATCGTGGTCATTATCCATGTTGTCTGCCATGGTAATGGGATGACTTCCAGGTTTTCCGACAACGGCGCCAATGTTTCGAGGGTTACCTGAAACTGTAGGTCGATCTCGGACGAGATCTGTGGTCGTGGTTGGTGCTGCTGTGTTCGACCTATTTAGAGCTGGTGGCCGGAGCTGTCGTGTCTGACTTCTTGGATCTGGTGGCTGATGGTGCAGTCTCCAACCTGTTTAGAGCTAGTAGAGCTACTGATCCTTCATCACCAGAGGGTGGTGGTACCTGCAAGAGACTCCGATGCTTAAGTTAGCACGTGCTTTAGGCAGGTTTTTAGCAGAATCAAAGTATGAGTTATACCTGGGTTCTCCAGTGTATTTATAATAGTTTGGAGTGACCTTTCTGGAGATAAGATATCTTATCTTTGAGTGAAGTCATCTTATCTTTAAGGGGAACCGCCTTATCTTTCTTTAGGCTTTACTGCCTTTAGATTTGGGTTGTGTCCCTTCGTTTGGGCCTGCTTGTGCCTCTTATGGTGATTTGGCTGAGCTCTTTGTGAAGAGGTCAGTAATGGGCAAACCTTCCAAGAGGTCGGTCATGGGCCAACCTTCTAAGAGGTCGGTCATGGGCCAACCTTCTAAGAGGTCGATCAAGGGCCAACCTTCTAATAGGTCGGCCAACCCGGTCCTTTATAGCTCAAACTGATGCATGAACAAGCACAAATTAGGAGAAATTCACAAAACCATGCTATTTCATTGAATAAAGGTGAAATAAGTTGATAAAATCCCCTGAATTTTACACAGGTGAGTGAGGGTCGATCCCACGAGGATTGAGGGACCAAGCAACAATGACTGAGTGATTTACTTAGTCAGACAAGCAAAAAATAGTGTTTTAGTGTTGTAAAGTGTTAAACGGTAAATTCAGAAAATTAAAGGCAAACGATAAATTGATGTGAATAATGTATGAGAAAATAGGCAAGGTTTTAGAGATGTTTATTTCCCAGATTAACTTTTCTTACCAACTATTTTAATCATGCAAGATTCAATTCATGGCAAACTATATGTGACTAAACCCTAATTCCTTAGATCTTTTTAGCCTCCTTTAACCTTCATCAACCGCCAATTCCTTGGTCACTTAGAGGGTTAAGTTCAAAACTAGTTTATGTGCCACAGAAATCTTAATTGTCCAAATATAAGAGGATTATATGTCACGTATCCTGTTAAGTCTAGATAATTAGAAATTTAGGAGAACTTGTTTTCAAACTGTTATTCAAGTAAATTGCTTTTCCAAGGTTTACAAGAACTCAAATAGAATAAGGGTCATACTTCCGTTCCACCCAAATTCATAAGATAAAGAACAAAAACAAATTCTTGAAATTGAAATCAAAATAGTAATTAAAATAGAAGAGTAATAGTATCAATTCATACAATAAACAGAGCTCCTAACCTTATCAGTGGAGTTTAGTTGCTCATGGGTCAGAGAGAAAACAAGGATTCTGAAAAACCATAAAGTGCGGAATGAGGTAAAAGAGGAGAGAAGCTGAAGGGTTGAATATTTTCCCTTTTATATCTAATTCTAATTAATGTAAAATATATTTTCTAAAACTAAAGAAGAAGAAGTATATACTATTACATATTGTTTGAAAGCTCTGGAAGTTAGCTTTCCAATGCCACTAGTATCACGGCAATTGAATCTATGTAACTCGAGTTATATCCGTTAGAGTGCAGGGAGGCCAGAGTTGACAGCATCATCCACTTTCTTCCTATTCTTCCATAAAACTCTGTCAAATCCATCTGAATGCTACCTGAAATAAATAAAATTGCACATAACTCAAAGTAGCATTCATAGTGGCTAAAAAATATTTAAATCTTGATTAAATTTAACAATTCAGATGCAAATTCACTAGGCAAAAGATAGGAAAGATGCTCACGCATCATACGCGTGACCAGAGTTTTCGTCAAGCGATGCGTGCGCGTGACAAGCAGCACGTGACCAACTTAAAGAAATACGCTGGGGACGATTTCTAAGCTCACTCAGGCCCAAATCCAACTCATTTATGAAGTATTTGAGGCCAAATTCAAGAAGGAACAACGGAGGACCAATTAGGGTAGTGTAAAAACATGTCTTAGGGTAGTTTTCTAGAGAGAGAAGCTCCATCTTCTCTCTAGAATTAAGGTTCTTATTTTAAGTTTCTCTTTAATTTCACTTTTTAATTCTTGTTTTAGTGTAGTTTCATTTACATTTTCATGTTCTATTGTCTTTAGTCTCTTAGTTTCCTTTGTTAATTTCTCACTTGTGCCACTTTTTATGTTCTTAAACTCTTGTTACTTTTAATTTCATTTTAATGCAATTTGATGTTTTATGTTTCTTTGATGTTTGTTTGAGTTATTGTTTTATTTTCTTGCATTTGGTAGCAGTAGATTTTATTATTTTTACAATTTAATATGGTTTTCTTTTTATGTACACCAAGTGTTTGATAAAATGTTTGGCTTAGTTTTAGAGTATATTTTGAGCATTCTTGGCTTGGAAAGAGAAGTTTGGTAATCTTGAATCATTAATACCCCATTTAGATTTGTGATCTAGAGTTGTTAGTTGATCTTATTTCCATTGATGCTACTTATGGATTGGGATTAACTAGGCTTATTTGACTTTCTCTCAATAGGGAGATAACGTAATAGGCTTAACTCTTGTTAATTATTGTGTTATAATTAATGACTAGGATAGAAAATCTTGATGCTCAATCCTTACCATGAATGCCTCTTTAGTAGTTGTTATCTTTAGTTGTTTAATTTACTTTATTGTCATTTAAATTTCTTGCCTTTTAATTTCTTGTCTTATCATCAACCCACTACCGATATACTCATAACCAATAATTGAGCACTCGATTGTAATTCATAGGGAGAACGTCCTAGGAGCAATACTCTCGATTATTTTTATTGGGTTGAACTTGTGACAACCAAAATTAAACTTTGATGCGGGTTGATTATTGGTTTGGAACTATACTTGCAACAAAGTGATTCTCCGGTTGAGAAGAAAATTCCAAACCGACGATTGGCATCCCATCACCCGCCAGCCCGCCCTTAGGCAGGGCAGGATGGGATTTTAGGACTGCCTCACTAGGAGGGGTGAGAAGGGCTTTTGGCGCGGCGGGGTGGGTTTCCCCGCTTGCCACCCCTAGTCCAGAGAAATCAAAATCCTAATTGTGTAAAAACTAAAAATGAACGAAAAAGATAGAAGAAAAAAACTTGGTGCTGAACTCCCTTCTCTTTTTAAAGTGAATCCCTAAATTTAATTCCAAAATTAAAAATTTCAATCTAACTGTACCTTTTTTTTTCTTGTTTCATTTAATTCAAATGAAATCCTTTGCATTAATTTCAAGAAAATTGAGTATTCATTGATGCGCTGCAGACGGTGCCAAATGCCAAAAAGGTGGTGTTTAGCGCTAACACTCCCGAGTCTTCATTGATGCGCAAAGTCATTGGTCTAGCGCTAAACGCCGAAAAGTAGCATTTAACGCCACTGCTCCAAAGAATAATGTGTGCACATTGATACCGGCCCTAAATGCTGAAAGGGTGGCGTTTAGCGCCATTGCTCTAAAGAAGAATGGTGAGGACATTGATACCGGCGCTAAATGCCGAAAGAGTGGCTTAGCGCCACTTCTCCAGAGAGTACCTCTCTTGCTTTCCTCCTTCCCAACTCTTGCCAAATCTTCATCCAATGCTACCTAAAATCATTAAAAGGCCACAAAAACTCAAAATAGCATCAATTAAGATATAAATCACCTAATTCCTTTAGAAAATCAATGAATCGTCACAAGAATAATGAAAAAAAAGATACTTATGATGCTCATGCATCAAGTTGATGGCTCTATTGGGTGCAATCAAACTTTGGATAATATCTAAAGTTCTAATTAGTATTTTAATATCTTTTTCACATAATATATAATTCAGTATCGTTGTCATTTTGGTTGTTGGCAAAGATGCCATACTGGTGTACGAAATCGTGATCTCATACACTTTCTTCACAACTCTGCGCAGCTGACCAGCAAGTGCACTAGGTCGTCTAGGTAATACCTTACGTGAGTAAGGGTCGATTTCACAGATATTGTCGGCTTGAAGCAAGCTATGGTTATCTTGTAACTCTTAGTCAGCTATGGTTATCTTGTAAATCTCAGTCAGGCAGATCCAAATGGTTATGGGTTTTTGATAATTAAAGGATAAATAAGACATAAAATAAGATAGAAATACTTATGTAGTTCATTGGTGGAAATTTCAGATAAGCGTATGGAGATGTTTTTTTCCTTCTGAATCTCTGCTTTCTGATGAGCGGATAATTTGTACGCTTTTTGGCATTGTTTTTAGTATGTTTTTAGTATGATCTAGTTAGTTTTTAGTATATTTTTATTAGTTTTTAGTTAAAATTCACTTTTCTGGACTTTACTATGAGTTTGTGTGTTTTTCTGTGATTTCAGGTATTTTCTGGCTGAAATTGAGGGACCTGAGCAAAAATCTGATTCAGAGACTGAAAAGGACTGCAGATGCTGTTGGATTCTGACCTCCCTGCACTCGAAGTGGATTTTCTGGAGCTACAGAGACCCAATTGGCGCGCTCTCAACGGCGTTGGAAAGTAGACATCCTGGGCTTTCCAGCAATATATAATAGTCTATACTTTGCCCAAGATTTGATGGCCCAAACCGGCGTTCAAAGTCACCCTCAGAAATCCCAGCGTTAAACGCCGGAACTGGCACAAGAATGGGAGTTAAACGCCCAAACTGGCATAAAAGCTGGCGTTTAACTCCAAGAAGAGTCTCTACACGAAAATGCTTCAATGCTCAGCCCAAGCACACACCAAGTGGGCCCGGAAGTGGATTTTTATGTCATTTACTCATCTCTGTAAACCCTAGGCTACTAGTTCACTATAAGTAGGACCTTTTTACTATTGTATTTTCATCTTTGGATTATTTTAGATCCTTTGATCATCTTGGGACACCTAGTTCTTAGATCATTGGGAGGCTGGCCTCACGGCCATGCCTAGACCTTGTTCTTATGTATTTTCAATGGTGAAGTTTCTACACACCATAGATTAAGGTGTGGAGCTCTGCTGTACCTCGAGTATTAATGCAATTACTATTGTTCTTCTATTCAATTCCACTTGTTCTTGTTCTAAGATACCACTTGTTCTTCAACTTGATGAATATGATGATCCGTGACACTCATCATCATTCTCACCTATGAATGTGTGACTGACAACCACCTCCGTTCTACCTTAGATTGGGTGGATATCTCTTGGATTCCTGATACACGATACATGGTTGATCGCCTGACAACCGAGTGCTCGCCTGACAAACGAGCCAGCCATTCCGTGAGATCAGAGTCTTCGTGGTATAGGCTAGAACTGATGGTAGCGTTCAAGAGAATCCGGAAGGTCTAACCTTGTCTGTGGTATTCTGAGTAGGATTCAATGATTGAATGACTGTGATGTGCTTCAAACTCCTGAGGGCGGGGCGTTAGTGACAGACGCAAAAGAATCACTGGATTCTATTCCGGCCTGATCGAGAACCGACAGATGGATAGCCGTGCCATGACAGGGTGCGTTGAACATTTCCACTGAGAGGATGGGAGGTAGCCACTGACAACGGTGAAACCCTTGCTTAAGCTTGCCATGGAAAGGAGTAAGAAGGATTGGATGAAGACAGTAGGAAAGCAGAGAGACGGAAGGGACAGCATCTTCATACGCTTATCTGAAATTCCTACCAATGAATTACATAAGTATCTCTATCTTTATCTTTATGTTTCATTCGTATATCACCCATATCCATTTGAGTTTGCCTGACTGAGATTTACAAGGTGACCATAGCTTGCTTCATACCAACAATCTCTGTGGGATCGACCCTTACTCGCGTAAGGTTTATTACTTGGACGACCCAGTACACTTGCTGGTTAGTTGTGCGAAGTTGTGTTTATGCCATGGTATTGAACACCAAGTTTTTGGTTTCATCACCGGGGATTAATTGAGTTGTGAAAAGTATTGATCACAATTTCGTGCACCAAGTTTTTGGCGCCGTTGCCGGGGATTGTTCGAGTATTTCGGCAAGCTTTTGGTCCGGTAACATCAGTGCCAAATTTCTGATCCGGCAACAGCACCAAGTTTTTGGCGCCGTTGCCGGGGATTGTTCGAGTATGGACAACTGAAGGTTCATCTTGTTGCTTAGATTAGGTATTTTTCTTCAGAGTTCTTAAGAATGAATTCTAGTGTTTCAAGGTGATGTTCTTATCATCACCAAAGCTGATTGATCTTCATCAATTTAGCTCTTGAATGCAATGTTCTGCTGAAGCTTGGCTGGCCATGTCTAATTCCTTTAGACTGAAGCTTTAGACTAACATTGCATGATTCTTGGAATTCTCATTAAGAATTTTGATATCTTTATTTTATTTTCTCACTTAATTTTCGAAAAACCCAAAAAAAATAAAAAATTTACAAAATCATAAAAATCCAAAAATATTTTTTGTTTGAGTCTAGTATTTCATTTTAAGTTTGGTGTCAATTGCATGCATTCATTCATGTGTCTTAAGGATCTTCAAGTTATTCTTGATGATTTCTTACTCTGATCTTTGAATTCTCTTGACTTGAGTGTTTATGTGTCTCATGTGCATTCTCATTAGTGTCAGTAGTATACAAACTGCTAAGTTTGGTGTCTTGCATGCATTGTTCTTTTGATTTTAGTTGCATTTTGATTATTCCTTATTATTAAAAATCCAAAAATATTTTTAATTTGTATCCTTTCAAGTCAATAATACAGAGAATTGAAGATTCAGAACATACTGCAGAGGAATTGCACAGAAAAAGCTGGGCGTTCAAAAACGCCCAGTAAGGAAGACAGACTGGCGTTTAAACGCCAGCCAGGGTACCTGGCTGGGCGTTTAACGCCCAAAAGGGTAGATTTTTGGGCGTTAAACACCAGAATGTGCACCATTCTGGGCGTTTAACGCCAGGATGGCACAAGAGGGAAGATTTTGTTTTCAATGCAATTTTTTTTTTCAAGTTTTCAAAGTTTTTCAAAACCAAATCTTTTTCAAATCATATCTTTTCAATCAAATCTTTTTCAAAATCAATTTCTTTCCTTTTTCAAAGATACTTGCTATCAATTAATGATTTGATTCAACATTTCAAGTATGTTGCCTTTTCTGTTGAGAAAGGTTTAATGTTTGAATCATATCTTTTCTTGATAGCCAAGTCATTAATTTTCAAAATCAAATCTTTTTAAATGTTTTTCAAATCATATCTTCTCAATCACATCTTTTTAAAAAAAAATCAATCATATCTTCTTAACCACATCTTTTTCAAAATAATTTTCAATCATATCTTTTTAATTTCTAATTTCAAAATCTTTTTCGAAAATCACTTGATTTCTTTTCCACCCTTGATTTTCGAAAATCAATTAAAGTTTTTTTTCAAAATGTTTTCAAAATCTTTTACTTAATTTTCGAAAACTTCTTCCCTTCTTCTCACATCCTTCTATTTATGGACTAACACTATTCCTTAATGCAAAATTCGAACTCCATCCTCTTTGATAAGTTCGAATTTTCTACTTCTGCCTTCTATTTTTCTTTTCCTCTGACACCTCAAGGAATCTCTATACTATGACATAGAGGATTCCATATTTTCTTGTTTTCTTCTCTTTCTTATGAGCAGGAGCAAAGACAAAAGCATTCTTGTTGAGGCTGATCCTGAACCTGAAAGGACCTTGAAGCGAAAGCTAAGAGAAGCTAAGGCACAACTCTCTGTAGAGGACCCAACCGAATCCTTCAAAGAAGAAGAACACATGGCGGCCGAAAACAACAACAATGCCAACAATGCAAGGAAGGTGCTGGGTGACTTTACTGCACCTACTCCCGACTTCTATGGGAGAAGCATCTCTATCCCTGCCATTGGAGCAAACAACTTTCAGCTTAAGCCTCAATTAGTTTCTCTAATGCAACAGAATTGCAAGTTCCATGGACTTCCATTGGAAGATCCTCATCAGTTCTTAGCTGAATTCTTGCAAATCTGTGACACTGTCAAGACTAATGGGGTTGACCCTGAGGTCTACAGACTTATGCTATTCCCTTTTGCTGTAAGAGACAGAGCTAGGACATGGTTGGACTCACAACCTAAAGAAAGCCTGAACTCTTGGGAAAAGCTAGTCAATGCCTTCTTGGCAAAGTTCTTTCCACCTCAAAAATTGAATAAGCTTAGAGTGGAAGTCCAAACCTTCAGACAGAAGGAAGGAGAATCCCTCTATAAAGCTTGGGAAAGATACAAACAATTAATCAGAAAGTGTCCCTCTGATATGCTTTCTGAATGGAGCATCATAGGAATTTTCTATGATGGTCTCTCCGAACTGTCCAAGATGTCTTTGGATAGCTCCGCTGGAGGATCTCTTCATCTGAAGAAGACGCCTATAGAAGCTCAAGAGCTGATTGAAATGGTTGCAAATAACCAATTCATGTACACTTCTGAAAGGAATCCTGTGAAAAATGGGACTAGTCAGAAGAAAGGAGTTCTTGAGATTGACACTCTGAATGCCATATTGGCTCAGAACAAAAATATTGACTCAACAAGTCAATATAATTTCTCAAAGTCTGTCTGGAATGCAAAATGCACCAAGCAGTACTAAGGAAGCTTCATCTGAAGAAGAAGCTTATGATCCTGAGAACCCTTCAATGGAAGAGGTGAATTACATAGGAGAACCCTATGGAAACACCTATAATCCTTCATGGAAAAATCATCCAAATATCTCATGGAAGGATCAACAGAGACCTCAACAAGGTTTCAACAACAATAATGGTGGAAGAAACAGGTTTAGCAATGGCAAGCCTTTTCCATCATCTTCTCAGCAACAGACAGAGAGTTCTAAGCAGAATACCTCTGACTTAGCAACCATGGTCTCTGATCTAATCAAAACCACTCAAAGTTTCATGACTAAAACAAGGTCCTCCATTAGAAACTTGGAGGGACAAGTGGGTCAGCTGAGCAAGAAAATTACTGAACTCCCTCATAGTACTCTTCCAAGCAATACAGAAGAAAATCCAAAAGGAGAGTGCAAGGCCATCAACATGGCCAAATTTTGGGAGGAAGAAGAGGCAGTGAACACCACTGAGGAGGACCTCAATGGACGTCCACTGGCCTCCAATGAGTTCCCCAATGAGGAACCATGGGAATCTGAGGCTCAAAATGAGACCATAGAGGTTCCATTGGACTTACTTCTGCCATTCATGAGCTTTGATGAGTATTCTTCCTCTGAAGAGGATGAGTATGTCACTGAAGAGCAAGTTGCTAAATACCTTGGAGCAATCATGAAGTTAAATGACAAGTTATTTGGAAATGAGACTTGGGAGGATGAACCCCCTTTGCTCACCAAAGAACTAGATGACTTGTCTAAGCAGAAATTACCTCAAAAGAGACAAGACCCTGGGAAGTTTTCAATACCTTGTACCATTGGCACCATGACCTTCAAGAAGGCCTTGTGTGACCTAGGGTCAAGTGTAAACCTCATGCCTCTCTCTGTAATGGAGAAGCTAGGGATCTTTGAGGCGCAAGCTGCAAAAATCTCACTACAGATGGCAGACAACTCAAGAAAACAAGCTTATGGACTTGTAGAGGATGTTCTGGTAAAAATTGAAGACCATTACATCCCTGCTAATTTCATAGTCCTAGAGACTGGGAAGTGCATGGATGACTCCATCATCCTTGGCAGACCCTTCCTAGCCACAGCAAAGGCTGTGATTGATGTTGATAGAGGAGAATTGATCATTCAAGTGAATGAAGAATCCCTAGTGTTTAAGGCTCAAGGATATCCCTCTATCACCATGGAGAGGAAGCATGAAGAGCTTCTCTCAAAATAGAGCCACACAGAGCCCCCACAGTCAAACTCTAAGTTTGGTGTTGGGAGGCCACAACCAACTTCTAAGTTTGGTGTTGAACCCCCACATTCAAACTCTAAGTTTGGTATTGGGAGGTTCCAACATAGCTCTGAGTATTTCTGAGGCTCCATGAAGTCCTCTGTCAAGCTACTGACATTAAAGAAGCGCTTGTTGGGAGGCAACCCAATGTTATATTTTATCTATTCTCTTTTGTTATTTTATGTCTTTTGTAGGTTGATGATCATGAGAAGTCACAAAATCAATGAAAAAAAAAGCAAAAACAGAATGAAAAACAGAAAGAAAAATAGCACACCCTGGAGGAGAGATTGCTGGCGTTTAAACGATAGTGAGGCTAGCTGTTGGGCGTTTAAACGCCCAGTCTGGCACCATTCTGGGCGTTTAACGCCAGAAAGGGGCACCAGACTGGCGTTAAACGCCAGAAAAGGGCAAGAACTTGGCGTTAAACGCCAGAAATGGGCACCAGCCCGGCGTTTAACACCAGAATTGGCTCAAAACGCAATTTTGCTTGCCATTTGGTGCAGGGATGACTTTTCCTTGACACCTCAGGATCTGTGGACCCCACAGGATCCCCACCTACCCCACCACTCTCTCTATTCTTCACCCATTCACCAATCACCTCAACACCTCTTCCCCAAAAACCCTTCACCTATCAAATCCCATCTTTCTCTTCACCACTCACATCCATCCTTCATAAAACCCCACCTACCTCACCATTCAAATTCAAACCACTTTCCCACCCAAACCCACCCTCACTTGACCGAACCCTACCCCTTCCCCACTCCTATATAAACCCATCTTCCCTCCTTCATTTTCACACAACCTAAACACCACTTCTCCCCCTTTTTGGCTGAACACAAAGCCATTCCCTTCTTCCTCATTTCTTCTCCTTCTACTCTCTTCTTTCTTCTTTTGCTCGAGGACGAGCAAACCTTTTAAGTTTGGTGTGGTAAAAGCATTGCTTTTTGTTTTTCCATAACCATTTATGGCATCCAAGGCCGGAGAAACCTCTAGAAAGAGGAAAGGGAAGGCAAAAGCTTCCACCTCCGAGTCATGGGAGATGGAAAGATTCATCTCAAGGGTGCATCAAGACCACTTCTATGAAGTTGTGGCCTTGAAGAAGGTGATCCCCGAGGTCCCTTTTTCACTCAAAAAGAGTGAATATCCGGAGATCCGACATGAGATCCGAAGAAGAGGTTGGGAAGTTCTTACCAACCCCATTCAACAAGTCAGAATCTTGATGGTTCAAGAGTTCTATGCCAATGCATGGATCACCAAGAACCATGACCAAAGTGTGAACCCGGATCCAAAGAATTGGCTTACTATGGTTCGGGGGAAATACTTGGTTTTTAGTCCGGAAAATGTAAGGTTGGCATTCAACTTGCCCATGATGCAAGGAGATGAACATCCTTACACTAGAAGGGTCAACTTTGATCAAAGGTTGGACCAAGTCCTCACAGTCATTTGTGAAGAGGGTGCCCAATGGAAGAGAGATTCAAGAGGGAAGCCGGTTCAATTGAGAAGGCATGACCTCAAACCCGTGGCTAGAGGATGGTTGGAGTTTATCCAACGCTCAATCATTCCCACTAGCAACCGGTCCGAAGTTACTATAGACCGGGCTATCATGATTCATAGCATCATGATTGGAGAAGAAATAGAAGTTCATGAGGTTATAGCTCAAGAACTCTATAAGGTGGCGGACAAGTCCTCTACCTTGGCAAGGTTAGCCTTTCCTTATCTCATTTGTCACCTCTGTTATTCAGTTGGAGTTGACATAGAGGGAGACATCCCCATTGATGAGGACAAGCCCATCACTAAGAAGAGGATGGAGCACACAAGAGATCCCACTCATCATGAGATCCCTGAGATTCCTCAAGGGATGCACTTTCCTCCACAAAACTATTGGGAGCAACTAAACACCTCCCTAGGAGAATTGAGTTCCAACATGGGACAACTAAGGGTGGAGCACCAAGAACACTCCATCATCCTCCATGAAATTAGAGAAGATCAAAGAATCATGAGAGAGGAGCAACAAAGACAAGGAAGGGACATTGAGGAGCTCAAACACTCCATAGGATCTTCAAGAAGAAGAACAAGCCGCCATCACTAAGGTGGACCCGTTCTTTAATTTCCTTGTTCTTTAATTTCTGTTTTTCGAATTTTAGTGCTTATGTTTGTCTATGTTTGTGTCTTGTGATCATTAGTGTCTTAGTGTCTATGCCTTAAAGTTATGAATGTCCTATGAATCCATCACCTCTCTTAAATGAAAAAACGTTCTTAATTGAAAAAGAGAAGAATTGCATGAATTTTGAATTTTATAACAGTTTAATTGTTTTGATGTGGTGGCAATACTTTTGTTTTCTGAATGTGTGCTTAAACAGTGCATATGTCTTTTGAATTTGGGGTTCATGAATGTTGGCTCTTGAAAGAATGATGAAAAAGGAGACATGTTACTGAGGATCTGAAAAATCATAAAAATGATTCTTGAAGCAAGAAAAAGCAGTGAATAAAAAAAAAAGAAAAAAAAGAAGGAGAAAAACGAAAAAAAAAGGGAAAAAAGAAAAACGAAAAAAAAGGGAGAAAGAAAAAGAAAGAAATAAAGTTGTGATCCAAAGCAAAAAGAGTGTGCTTAAGAACCCTGGACACCTCTAGTTGGGGACTCTAGCAAAGCTGAGTCACAATCTGAAAAGGTTCACCCAATTATGTGTCTGTGGCATGTATGTATCCGGTGGTAATACTGGAAGACAGAGTGCTTTGGGCCACGACCAAGACTCAATAAGTAGCTGTGTTCAAGAATCATCATACTTAACTAGGAGAATCAATGACACTATCTGGATTCTGAGTTCCTAAAGAAGCCAACCATTCTGAATTTCAAAGGATAGAGTGAGATGCCAAAACTGTTCAGAGGCAAAAAGCTAAAAGCCCCGCTCATCTAATTAATACTGATCTTCATAGATGTTTTTGGAATTCATTGCATATTCACTTTTTAATTCTTGTTTTAGTGTAGTTTCATTTACATTTTCATGTTCTATTGTCTTTAGTCTCTTAGTTTCCTTTGTTAATTTCTCACTTGTGCCACTTTTTATGTTCTTAAACTCTTGTTACTTTTAATTTCATTTTAATGCAATTTGATGTTTTATGTTTCTTTGATGTTTGTTTGAGTTATTGTTTTATTTTCTTGCATTTGGTAGCAGTAGATTTTATTATTTTTACAATTTAATATGGTTTTCTTTTTATGTACACCAAGTGTTTGATAAAATGTTTGGCTTAGTTTTAGAGTATATTTTGAGCATTCTTGGCTTGGAAAGAGAAGTTTGGTAATCTTGAATCATTAATACCCCATTTAGATTTGTGATCTAGAGTTGTTAGTTGATCTTATTTCCATTGATGCTACTTATGGATTGGGATTAACTAGGCTTATTTGACTTTCTCTCAATAGGGAGATAACGTAATAGGCTTAACTCTTGTTAATTATTGTGTTATAATTAATGACTAGGATAGAAAATCTTGATGCTCAATCCTTACCATGAATGCCTCTTTAGTAGTTGTTATCTTTAGTTGTTTAATTTACTTTATTGTCATTTAAATTTCTTGCCTTTTAATTTCTTGTCTTATCATCAACCCACTACCGATATACTCATAACCAATAATTGAGCACTCGATTGTAATTCATAGGGAGAACGTCCTAGGAGCAATACTCTCGATTATTTTTATTGGGTTGAACTTGTGACAACCAAAATTAAACTTTGATGCGGGTTGATTATTGGTTTGGAACTATACTTGCAACAAAGTGATTCTCCGGTTGAGAAGAAAATTCCAAACCGACGATTGGCATCCCATCACCCGCCAGCCCGCCCTTAGGCAGGGCAGGATGGGATTTTAGGACTGCCTCACTAGGAGGGGTGAGAAGGGCTTTTGGCGCGGCGGGGTGGGTTTCCCCGCTTGCCACCCCTAGTCCAGAGAAATCAAAATCCTAATTGTGTAAAAACTAAAAATGAACGAAAAAGATAGAAGAAAAAAACTTGGTGCTGAACTCCCTTCTCTTTTTAAAGTGAATCCCTAAATTTAATTCCAAAATTAAAAATTTCAATCTAACTGTACCTTTTTTTTTCTTGTTTCATTTAATTCAAATGAAATCCTTTGCATTAATTTCAAGAAAATTGAGTATTCATTGATGCGCTGCAGACGGTGCCAAATGCCAAAAAGGTGGTGTTTAGCGCTAACACTCCCGAGTCTTCATTGATGCGCAAAGTCATTGGTCTAGCGCTAAACGCCGAAAAGTAGCATTTAACGCCACTGCTCCAAAGAATAATGTGTGCACATTGATACCGGCCCTAAATGCTGAAAGGGTGGCGTTTAGCGCCATTGCTCTAAAGAAGAATGGTGAGGACATTGATACCGGCGCTAAATGCCGAAAGAGTGGCTTAGCGCCACTTCTCCAGAGAGTACCTCTCTTGCTTTCCTCCTTCCCAACTCTTGCCAAATCTTCATCCAATGCTACCTAAAATCATTAAAAGGCCACAAAAACTCAAAATAGCATCAATTAAGATATAAATCACCTAATTCCTTTAGAAAATCAATGAATCGTCACAAGAATAATGAAAAAAAAGATACTTATGATGCTCATGCATCAAGTTGATGGCTTTATTGGGTGCAATCAAACTTTGGATAATATCTAAAGTTCTAATTAGTATTTTAATATCTTTTTCACATAATATATAATTCAGTATCGTTGTCATTTTGGTTGTTGGCAAAGATGCCATACTGGTGTACGAAATCGTGATCTCATACACTTTCTTCACAACTCTGCGCAGCTGACCAGCAAGTGCACTAGGTCGTCTAGGTAATACCTTACGTGAGTAAGGGTCGATTTCACAGATATTGTCGGCTTGAAGCAAGCTATGGTTATCTTGTAACTCTTAGTCAGCTATGGTTATCTTGTAAATCTCAGTCAGGCAGATCCAAATGGTTATGGGTTTTTGATAATTAAAGGATAAATAAGACATAAAATAAGATAGAAATACTTATGTAGTTCATTGGTGGAAATTTCAGATAAGCGTATGGAGATGTTTTTTTCCTTCTGAATCTCTGCTTTCTGATGAGCGGATAATTTGTACGCTTTTTGGCATTGTTTTTAGTATGTTTTTAGTATGATCTAGTTAGTTTTTAGTATATTTTTATTAGTTTTTAGTTAAAATTCACTTTTCTGGACTTTACTATGAGTTTGTGTGTTTTTCTGTGATTTCAGGTATTTTCTGGCTGAAATTGAGGGACCTGAGCAAAAATCTGATTCAGAGACTGAAAAGGACTGCAGATGCTGTTGGATTCTGACCTCCCTGCACTCGAAGTGGATTTTCTGGAGCTATAGAAACCCAATTGGCGTGCTCTTAACGGCGTTGGAAAGTAGACATCCTGGGCTTTCCAGCAATATATGATAGTCTATACTTTTCCCAAGATTTGATGGCCCAAACCGGCGTTCAAAGTCACCCTCAGAAATCCCAGCGTTAAACGCCGGAACTGGCACAAGAATGGGAGTTAAACGCCCAAACTAGCATAAAAGCTGGCGTTTAAATCCAAGAAGCGTCTCTACACGAAAATGCTTCAATGCTCAGCCCAAGCACACACCAAGTGGGCCCAGAAGTGGATTTTTATGTCATTTACTCATCTCTGTAAACCCTAGGCTACTAGTTCTCTATAAGTAGGACCTTTTTACTATTGTATTTTCATCTTTGGATTATTTTAGATCCTTTGATCATCTTGGGACACCTAGTTCTTAGATCATTGGGAGGCTGGCCTCACGGCCATGCCTAGACCTTGTTCTTATGTATTTTCAATGGTGGAGTTTCTACACACCATAGATTAAGGTGTGGAGCTCTGCTGTACCTCGAGTATTAATGCAATTACTATTGTTCTTCTATTCAATTCCGCTTGTTCTTGTTCTAAGATACCACTTGTTCTTCAACTTGATGAATGTGATGATCCGTGACACTCATCATCATTCTCACCTATGAACGTGTGACTGACAACCACCTCCGTTCTACCTTAGATTGGGTGGATATCTCTTGGATTCCTGATACATGATGCATGGTTGATCGCCTGACAACCGAGTGCTCACCTGACAAACGAGCCAGCCATTCCGTGAGATCAGAGTCTTCGTGGTATAGGCTAGAACTGATGGCAGCGTTCAAGAGAATCCGGAAGGTCTAACCTTGTCTGTGGTATTCTGAGTAGGATTCAATGATTGAATGACTGTGATGTGCTTCAAACT
Organism: Arachis hypogaea; assembly: GCF_003086295.3. Classification (NCBI taxonomy): domain Eukaryota; kingdom Viridiplantae; phylum Streptophyta; class Magnoliopsida; order Fabales; family Fabaceae; genus Arachis; species Arachis hypogaea. Next base: position 99,406,270 of record NC_092038.1, read on the forward strand.
CCTGAGGGCATGGAAAGGAGTAAGAAGGATTGGATGAAGACAGTAGGAAAGCAGAGAGACGGAAGGGACAGCATCTTCATACGCTTATCTGAAATTCCTACCAATGAATTACATAAGTATCTCTATCTTTATCTTTATGTTTCATTCGTATATCACCCATATCCATTTGAGTTTGCCTGACTGAGATTTACAAGGTGACCATAGCTTGCTTCATACCAACAATCTCTGTGGGATCGACCCTTACTCGCGTAAGGTTTATTACTTGGACGATCCAGTACACTTGCTGGTTAGTTGTGCGAAGTTGTGTTTATGCCATGGTATTGAACACCAAGTTTTTGGTTTCATCACCGGGGATTAATTGAGTTGTGAAAAGTATTGATCACAATTTCGTCCACCACTTTCCTACTGTCTTCATCCAGTCATGCGTACTCCCTTCCATGGCAAGCTGTATGTTGGGGGATCACTGTTGTCAATGGCTACCGTCCGTCCTCTCAGTGAAAATGGTCCGGCTACGGGTTACGTAGGGCTAATCATCTGTTGGTTCTCGATCATGTCGGAATAAGATCCACTGATCCTTTTGCACACTGTCACTGCGCCCAACAGTCACGAGTTTGAAGCGCGTCACAGTCATCCCATCCCAGATCCTACTCGGAATACCACAGACAAGGTTTAGACTTTCCGAATCTCAAAAATGCTACCAATTGATTCTAGCTTATACCATGAAGACTCTGATCGCAGAATGGAAGGCTCTGTTGTCAGGAGAGGCAACCATGCATCGTGAACTAGGAAGCCAAGAGATATGCATTCAAGCTTGTTTTTAGGTAGAACAGGAGTGGTTGTCAGGCACGCGTTCATAAGTGAGAATGGTGATGAGTGTCACTTGATCATCACATTCATCATGTTGAAGTGCAAATGGATATCTTAGAACAATAATAAGCTTTAATTGAATAGAAAACAGTAGTAATTGCATTAATTCATGAGGAGCGGTAGAGCTCCACACCTTAATCTATGATGTGTAGAAACTCCACCGTTGAAAATACATAAGTGATGAAGGTCCAGGCATGGCCATGCCTCCCAAATAACATGAAACAATCGAAAAAAAGGGTTCAAAGACCTGATCCCAAGATCAAAGATGATGAAAATATGAAAATACAATAGTAAAAGGTCTTATTTATAGTGAACTAGTAACCTAGGGTTTACAGAAATAAGTAAATGATGCAGAAATCCACTTTCGGAGCCCACTTGGTGTGAGCTTGGGCTGATCATTGAAGCTTTCATGTGCATAGGCATTTCTTGGAGTTAAACACCAGCTTTGGTGCCAGTTTGGGCGTTTAACTCCAGCTTTTATGCCAGTTCTGCGTTTAACGCCAGAAAAGGGTCTTTGACCGGCGTTTTGACGCCACTTTGAGCCATCAAATCTCAAGTAAAGTATGGACTATTATACATTTCTGGAAAGCCCAAGATGTCTACTTTCCAACGCAATTGAGAGCGCGCCAATTAGGCTTCTGTAGCTCCAGAAAATCTACTTTGAGTGCAAGGAGATCAGAATCCAACAGCATCTTCAGTCCTTTCTCAGCCTCTGACTCAGATTTTTGCTCAGGTCCCTCAATTTCAGCCAAAAAATACCTAAAATAACAGAAAAACACACAAACTCATAGTAAAGTCCAGAAATGTGATTTTTGCATAAAAAATAATAATTATATACTAAAAACTAACTAAATCATACTAAAAACTACCTAAAAACAATGACAAAAAGCGTATAAATTATCCGCTCATCACAACACCAAACTTAAATTGTTGCTTGTCCCCAAGCAATTAAAAAAATAGAATAAAAAGAAGAGAATATACAATGAATCTCACAATATCAATGAAACTTAGTCCCAATTAGATTAGCGGGGCTAGTAGCTTTTTGCTTCTGAACAATTTTAGCATCTCACTTTATCCTTTGAAATTCAGAATGATTGGCATCTATAGAAACTCATAATTTAGATAGTGTTATTGATTCTCCTAGTTCAGTATGTTGATTCTTGAACACAGCTACTATATGAGTCTTGGCCGTGCCCTAAGCACTTTGTTTTCCAGTATTACCACCTGATACATGAATGCCACAGACACATAATTGGGTGAACCTTTTCAGATTGTGACTCAGCTTTGCTAAAGTCCCCAGTTAGAGGTGTCCAAAGTTCTTAAGCACACTCTTTCTATTTTGGATCACAACTTTAACCACTCAGTCTCAAGCTTTTCACTTGGACCTTCATGACACAAGCACATGGTTAGGAACAGCTTGATTTTGCCGCTTAGGCCAGGATTTTATTCCTGTAGGCCCTCATATCCATTAATGCTCAAAGCCTTGGATCCTTTTTACCGTTTTCTTTTGGCTTAAAGGGCTATTGGCTTTTGCTTTTTCTTTCTTCTCTTTTTTTTCGTCACTTTTTCTTTTTCACTGCTTTTTCTTGCTTCAAGAATCAATTTCATGGTTTTTCAGATTATCAACAACATTTCTCTTTGTTCATCATTCTTTCAAGAGCCAACAATTTTAACATTCATAAACTTCACTATCAAAATTATGCAATGTTCATGCATTCATTCAGAAAAGCAAAAAGTATTGCCACCACATCAAAATAATTATACTACTTTCAAGATAAAATTTGAAATTCATGTACTTCTTGTTCTTTTGTAATTAGGAACATTTTTCATTTAAGAAAGGTAAAGGATTCATGAAATTATTCATAGCTTTAAGACATAGACACTAGACACTAATGATCATGTAATAAAGACACAAACATAGTCAAACATAAAGCATAAAAATAGAAAAATAGAAGGATAAGAACAAGGAAATCAAAGAACGGGTCCACCTTAGTGATGGCGGCTAGTTCTTCCTCTTGAAGGTCCAATGGAACGCTTGTGCTCCTCTATGTCTCTTCCTTGCCTTTGTTGCTCTTCCCTCATGGCTATTTGATCCTCTCTAATTTCATGGAGATTAATGGAGTGCTCTTGGTGCTCCATCCTTAGTTACTCCATATTGGAACTCAAATCTCCCAAAAAGGTGTTGAGTTGCTCCCAATAGTTGTGTGGAGGTGGTGCACAAAATTGTGATCACTACAACTTCGCACAACTAACCAGCAAGTGTACTGGGTCGTCCAAGTAATAAACCTTACGCGAGTAAGGGTCGATCCCACAGAGATTGTTGGTATGAAGCAAGCTATGGTCACCTTGTAAATCTTAGTCAGGCAAACTCAAATGGACATGGGTGATATACGAATAAAACATAAAGATAAAGATAGAGATACTTATGTAATTCATTGGTGGGAATTTCAGATAAGCGTATGAAGATGCTTGGTCCCTTCCGTCTCTCTGCTTTCCTACTGTCTTCATCCAATCCTTCTTACTCCTTTCCATGGCAAGCTTATGCAAGGGTTTCACCGTTGTCAGTGGCTACCTCCCATCCTCTCAGTGGAAATGTTCAACGCACCCTGTCACGGCACGGCTATCCATCTGTCGGTTCTCAATCAGGCCGGAATAGAATCCAGTGATTCTTTTGTGTCTGTCACTAACGCCCCGCCCTCAGGAGTTTGAAGCTCGTCACAGTCATTCAATCATTGAATCCTACTCAGAATACCACAGACAAGGTTAGACCTTCCGGATTCTCTTGAATGCCGCCATCAGTTCTAGCCTATACCACAAAGACTCTGATCTCACGGAATGGCTGGCTCGGTTGTCAGGCGAGCACTCGGTTGTCAAGCGATCAACCATGCATCGTGTATCAGGAATCCAAGAGATATCCACCCAATCTAAGGTAGAACGGAGGTGGTTGTCAGGCACACGTTCATAGGTGAGAATGATGATGAGTGTCACGGATCATCACATTCATCAAGTTGAAGAACAAGTGGTATCTTAGAACAAGAACAAGCAGAATTGAATAGAAGAACAATAGTAATTGCATGAATACTCGAGGTACAGCAGAGCTCCACACCTTAATCTATGGTGTGTAGAAACTCCACCGTTGAAAATACATAAGAACAAGGTCTAGGCATGGCCAAATGGCCAGCCTCCCAAAGTGATCAAAAGATCTAAAGATCAAAAGATTCCCAAGATCAGAAGATTCCCACATGCAGTAGTAAAAGGTCCTACTTATAGAGAACTAGTAGCCTAGGGTTTACAGAGATGAGTAAATGACATAAAAATCCACTTCCGGGCCCACTTGGTGTGTGCTTGGGCTGAGCATTGAAGCATTTTCGTGTGGAGACTCTTCTTGGAGTTAAACGCCAGCTTTGGTGCCAGTTTGGGCGTTTAACTCCCATCCTTGTGCCAGTTCCGGCGTTTAACGCTGGGAATTCTGAGGGTGGCTTTGAACGCCGGTTTGGGCCATCAAATCTTGGGCAAAGTATGGACTATCATATATTTCTGGAAAGCCCAGGATGTCTACTTTCCAACGCCGTTGAGAACGCGCCAATTGGGCTTCTATAGCTCCAGAAAATCCACTTCGAGTGCAGGGAGGTCAGAATCCAACAGCATCTGCAGTCCTTTTTAGTCTCTGAATCAGATTTTTGCTCAGGTCCCTCAATTTCAGCCAGAAAATACCTAAAATCACAGAAAAACACACAAACTCATAGTAAAGTCCAGAAAAGTGAATTTTAACTAAAAACTAATAAAAATATACTAAAAACTAACTAGATCATACTAAAAACACACTAAAAACAATGCCAAAAAGCGTACAAATTATCCGCTCATCAATTGTGCACATAATTAACTTGTTCCCAGTCACCTTCTGATTCTGATGCATTCCCTTTTTGTTGAGGAGTTTGGTCTTGAATGACTGAGGCTTGGTTGGCCTCCATCCTCTTGGTTAAGGCTGCTATTTATGCTGCAATTACCTTGTTCTGAGCTAACAAAGCATCTACCGAGTTGAGTTCTAGCATTCCCTTCTTCTGAGTCCTTTCAAAGGCATAGAAATACTCATTTTTAGCTACAGTCTCAATGACATCTATGGCCTCTTCAATGGTTTTCTTTTTGTTGAGTGAGCCTCCTGAAGAATGATCCACTGCCTTCTTTGCTTCATAGGATAGTCCCTCATAAAAGATATGTAGTTGTACCCATTCATTGAATATTTCCGGTGGGCATCTTCTTGTTAGATCTTTAAATTTCTCCCAGGCCTCATAGAGTTTTTCTCTATCTTGTTGTCTGAAAGTTTGCACCTCAGCTCTCAGCCTATTGATTCTTTGTGGAGGATAAAATCTTGCAAAGAATCTGTTCACGACCTCCTCCCATGTAGTTAGGTTGTCCTTGGGGAATAATTTCAACCACTTTGCTGCCTTATCTCTGAGTGAGAAAGGGAACAAGAGTAGTTTGTAGATGTCAGGGTGTACCCCATTGGACTTTACAGTATCACATATCCTCAAGAATGTGCTGAGATGTTGATTAGGATCTTCTTGGGCACTTCCTCTATACGAGCAATTATTCTGAACAAGTGTGATGAGCTGAGGCTTCAGCTCAAAATTATTGGCATGAATTCTCGGTTTTAGGATGCTGCTGCCACAGTTTCCTGGGTTTGGGTTGATGTAGGAGCCTAAGACTCTCCTTTCTTGCCCATCATGATTGACTGGGCCTTCTCTGGCATGGTTATGAACTTCTTCCTCATGGTGATTTTCCATATTCTCCTCCATGTTTGTTTCAAAATACTCTTCCTTTTCCTCTGCACCAATGACTCTCTTCTCTTTTGCTTCCCTCCTTAATCTAAGGAAGGTCCTCTCAGGTTCAAAATCAAAGGAAGTTGAAGCCCCGCTTCTCCTATCTGTCATACAACCAGTCAAGGCAAAAAGCAAGAAAGAAAAAAAATGGATGAAGAAATTACTATTGTTAGAGTAGTTGTTAGTGTGAGTGGTGCAATTGATCAAACAGTTAGAAGAGTGGAAATATGGACACTAAATAAAATAATCAAAGAAGAAGGGAATAAAGCTCAAAATAAAATAAAAATTGCTAAATAAAAAAATTAAAATAACAAAGAAATTAAATTGCTTAATCTAGCTCTCCAATCAAATTAATCACTGTCAAATTTAAGCCAATCCCCGGCAACGGCGCCATAAAACTTGATGACCAAAATTTGCTACCCATTTCAAAAATTAGTGAATTAGTTCTTTTGGCAAGCGCACCAAAATTATCGCCAAGTAATAACCCACTGGGAGTGGGATCGTATCCATAGAGATTGGCAATTTCAAGCAGTTTTAATTGATTGATAAATTAGTCAAGCGGATCAATGGGATTGTGAAGTGCAGAATTGTAAATGACATAAATGTAAATGACTAGAATATAAAGAAAAGTAATAAAGTGCAGAAATAGAAATTGCAGAATGTAAATTGCTGAATCATAAATGACTTGAATGTAAATGGGAGTGGGGAATTGCTGAATGTAAAATTAAGCTGTAAAGAAATAGATAGATAATAATGGGGAAATTCATTGAGATTGGGAGATGTTGTCTCTTTGGATCAAATCTAGCTTATATCCTCTTCAATCATGCAACTCATTGACCTCTTGGCAATCATGATTGATTGAGCCCCAATCCCTTGGTGACTCAATCTCTCAGATCTTGATCAATAGCCAATTCCTTGGTCTAATTGCTCATGAAGAGAGATATGCTTGGTCCCCGATTATACCACACACCCTCATAAGTCCAGGTAGAGGGGAGATTATATATCACGTATCCCATCACCAAAACCCAGATTCTACTCAAGTGTGAGAAGGGATTTGAAGCATGGTTTCATGTTTCCTTTCCCAAGGTTCCCATGAAACCCATTTGCATTCAATCTCTTTCCCAAGATAATTGAACACTAAGCATTAAGAACGAAATTCCTTCTAGCAAATCAAAGAGAAGATGAAGAGAAGAAGAATTTCACTATTATCAATCCATCAAGTACAACAGAGCTCCTTCTCTCAATGGGAGGGAAGTTAGCTACTCATAGCTCAAAAGGTACTCAAAAGTGAAGTGTAAAAGTGGATCTAAAACTAACTGCTTAACCCCTTCTTCAGTACTCTTTGGGGGTATTTATACTACTCCTAGTAAAATAAAAGAATTACAAAAGAAAAAAGGGAAAATTACATTTTGGAGGAAAAAGAAAACACTCAATAAGCGTGACTTCTTAGCTGGCGTGTGGCTGGCGCTTTACCGACGTGTCACGTGCCCTTCAAACTAGCTTGGCGTGCCACGCTCAATCCTTCAAGTGGCACGCTCGTCCCTTTGTCAACCTTGGCGTGCCACGCCTTCGAACTCAAGTGGCATGCCATAGTTGAATTCTTGTGTTGGCGTGCCACGCCTTTGAGCTCAGGTGGCACGCCCTTTGCTTTTTCCACTTTCCTTTGCCTCTGGAAACTTGAACTAGCGTGGCACGCCCAGGGTCTGGCGTGCCACACCCATTTGTGAGTGAGTGGTTCCTCTATTTGCCGTGCCACGCCACGAACTCAAGTGGCACGCCTCAATGCTTCTTTGCCCTCTGAATGACTTGGTGTGCCACGCCTGGTTGCTCAAGTGGCACGCCTAAGTGAAGAATAGTGAGTGGCGTGCCACGCCTTCGATACCAAGTGGCACGCCCCAAGTAGTTAGCCTCTTTCATCCTCTCTGGAAACTTTTACCAGCATGCCACGCCTGAAGGTTGGCGTGTGATGAGCGGATAATTTATACGCTTTTTGGCATTGTTTTTAGTATGTTTTTAGTATGATCTAGTTAGTTTTTAGTATATTTTTATTAGTTTTTAGTTAAAATTCACTTTTCTGGACTTTACTATGAGTTTGTGTGTTTTTCTGTGATTTCAGGTACTTTCTGGCTGAAATTGAGGGACCTGAGCAAAAATCTGATTCAGAGACCAAAAAAGGACTGCAGATGCTGTTGGATTCTGACCTCCCTGCACTCGAAGTGGATTTTCTGGAGCTACAGAAGCCCGATTGGTGCTCTCTCAACGGCGTTGAAAAGTAGACATCCTGGGCTTTCCAGCCATATATGATAGTCCATACTTTGCCCAAGATTTGATGGCCCAAACTGGCGTTCAAAGTCACCCTCAGGAATTCCAGCGTTAAACGCCGGAACTGGCACCAAAATGGGAGTTAAACGCCCAAACTGGCATAAAAGCTGGCGTTTAACTCCAAGAAGAGTCTCTATACAAAAATGCTTCATTGCTCAGTCCAAGCACACACCAAGTGGGCCCGGAAGTGGATTTTTTATGTCTTTTACTCGTCTCTGTACACCCTAGGCTACTAGTTTTCTATAAGTAGGACCTTTTACTATTGTATTATAATCTTTTGATCACTTTAGATCTCTAGATCATCTTTGGACATCTAGTTCTTAGATCATTGGGAGGCTGGCCATTCGGCCATGCCTAGACCTTGTTCTTATGTATTTTCAACGGTGGAGTTTCTACACACCATAGATTAAGGTGTGGAGCTCTGCTGTACCTCGAGTATTAATGCAATTACTATTGTTCTTCTATTCAATTCCGCTTGTTCTTGTTCTAAGATATCACTTGTTCTTCAACTTGATGAATGTGATGATCTGTGACACTCATCATCATTCTCACCTATGAACGTGTGACTGACAACCACCTCCGTTCTACCTTCGATTGGGTGAATATCTCTTGGATTCCTGATACACGATGCATGGTTGATCGCCTGACAACCGAGTGCTCGCCTGACAAACGAGCCAGCCATTCCGTGAGATCAGAGTCTTCGTGGTATAGGCTAGAACTGATGGCGGCATTCAAGAGAATCCGGAAGGTCTAACCTTGTCTGTGGTATTCTGAGTAGGATTCAATGATTGAATGATTGTGACGTGCTTCAAACTCCTGAGGGCGGGGCATTAGCGACAGACGCAAAAGAATCACTGGATTCTATTCCGGCCTGATTGAGAACCGACAGATGGATAGCCGTGCCGTGACAGGGTGCGTTGAACATTTCCACTGAGAGGATGGGAGGTAGCCACTGACAACGGTGAAACCCTTGCTTAAGCTTGCCATGGAAAGGAGTAAGAAGGATTGGATGAAGACAGTAGGAAAGCAGAGAGACGGAAGGGAAGGCATCTTCATACGCTTATCTGAAGTTCCTACCAATGAATTACATAAGTATCTCTATCTTTATCTTTATGTTTTATGCGTTTATCACCATACCCATTTGAGTTTGCCTAACTGAGATTTACAAGGTGACCATAGCTTGCTTCATACCAACAATCTCTGTGGGATCGACCCTTACTCGCGTAAGGTTTATTACTTGGACGACCCAGTACACTTGCTGGTTAGTTGTGCGAAGTTGTGTTTATGCCATGGTATTGAACACCAAGTTTTTGGTTTCATCACCGGGGATTATTTGAGTTGTGAAAAGTAGTGATCACAATTTCGTGCACCAAGTTTTTGGCGCCGTTGCCGAGGATTGTTCGAGTTTTCGGCAAGCTTTTGGTCCGGTAACATCAGTGCCAAATTTCTTATCCGGCAACAGCACCAAGTTTTTGGTGCCGTTGCCGGGGATTGTTGAGTTTGGACAACTGACGGTTCATCTTGTTGCTTAGATTAGGTATTTTTTTTCTTCAGAGTTCTTAAGAATGAATTCTAGTGTTTCAAGGTGATGTTCTTATCATCACCAAAGCTGATTGATCTTCATCAATTTAGCTCTTGAATGCAATGTTCTGCTGAAGCTTGGCTGGCCATGTCTAATTCCTTTAGACTGAAGCTTTAGACTAACATTGCATGATTCCTGGAATTCTCATTAAGAATTTTGATACCTTTTTCCACTTTATTTTCAAAAAAAAAAGCACAAAAAAATTTACAAAATCATAAAATCCAAAAATTTCTTGTTTGAGTCTAGAGTCTCATTTTAAGTTTGGTGTCAATTGCATGTTTTTGTTCTTCTTGCATTCATGCATGTGTCTTCATTAATCTTCAAGTTGTTCTTGATGATTTCTTACTCTGATCTTTGAATTCTCTTGACTTGAGTGTTATTGTGTCTCATATGCATTCTCATTAGTGTCAGTAGTATACAAACTGCTAAGTTTGGTGTCTTGCATGCATTGTTTGATTATAGTTGCATTTTGATTGTTCCTTATTATTAAAAATCCAAAAATATTTTTAATTTGTGTCTTTTCAAGTCAATAATACAGAGAATTGAAGATTCAGAACATACTGCAGAGGAATTGCACAGAAAAAGCTGGGCGTTCAAAACGCCCAGTGAAGAAGGACAGACTGGCGTTTAAACGCCAGCCAGGGTACCTGGTTGGGCGTTTAACGCCCAAAAAGGTAGTATTTTGGGCGTTAAACGCCAGAATGTGCACCATTCTGGGCGTTTAACGCCAGGATGGCATAAAAGGGAAGATTCTGTTTTCAATGCAATTTTTTTTCAGGTTTTCAAAGTTTTTCAAAATCAAATCTTTTTTCAAATCATATCTTTTCAATCAAATCTTTTTCAAAATCAATTTCTTTCCTTTTTCAAAGATACTTGCTATCAATTAATGATTTGATTCAACATTTTAAGCATGTTGCCTTTTCTGTTGAGGAAGGTTTAATGTTTGAATCATATCTTTTCTTGATAGCCAAGTCATTAATTTTTAAAATCAAATCTTTTTAAAAATGTTTTTCAAATCATATCTTCTCAATCACATTTTTTAAAACTAATCATATCTTCTTAACCACATCTTTTTCAAAATAGTTTTCAATCAAATCTTTTTGATTTCTAATTTCAAAATCTTTTTCAAAAATCACTTGATTTCTTTTCCACTCTTGGTTTTCGAAAATCAATTAAGTGTTTTTCAAAATGTTTTCAAAATCTTTTACTTAATTTTCGAAAATTGCTTCCCTTCTTCTCACATCCTTCTATTTATGGACTAACACTATTCCTTAATGCAAAATTCGAACTTCATCTTCTTTGATAAGTTCGAATTTTCTACTTCTGCCTTCCATTTTTCTTTTCTTCTGACACCTCAAGGAATCTCTATACTGTGACATAGAGGATTCCATATTTCCTTGTTCTCTTCTCTTTCTTATGAGCAGGAGCAGAGACAAAGGCATTCTTGTTGAGGCTGGTCCTGAACCTGAAAGGACCTTGAAGAGAAAGCTAAGAGAAGCTAAGGCACAATTCTCTATAGAGGACCTAACCGAATTCTCCAAAGAAGAAGAACACATGGCAGCCGAAAACAACAACAATGCCAACAATGCAAGGAAGGTGCAGGGTGACTTTTCTGCACCTACTCCCGACTTCTATGGGAGAAGCATCTCTATCCCTGCCATTGGAGCAAACAACTTTGAGCTTAAGCCTCAATTAGTTTCTCTAATGCAACAGAATTGCAAGTTCCATGGACTTCCATTGGAAGATCCTCATCAGTTTTTGGCTGAATTCTTGCAAATCTGTGACACTGTCAAGACTAATAGGGTTGACCCTGAGGTCTACAGACTTATGCTATTCCCTTTTGCTGTAAGAGACAGAGCTAGGACATGGTTGGACTCTCAACCTAAAGAAAGCCTGGACTCTTGGGAAAAGCTAGTCAATGCCTTCTTGGCAAAGTTCTTTCCACCTCAAAAATAGAGTAAGCTTAGAGTGGAAGTCCAAACCTTCAGACAGAAGGAAGGAGAATCCCTCTATGAAGCTTGGGAAAGATACAAACAATTAATCAGAAAGTGTCCATCTGATATGCTTTCTGAATGGAGCATCATAGGTATTTTCTATGATGGTCTCTCTGAACTATCCAAAATGTCTTTGGATAGCTCTGCTGGAGGCTCTCTTCATCTGAAGAAGACGCCTACAGAAGCTCAAGAGCTGATTGAAATGGTTGCAAATAACCAATTCATGTACACTTCTGAAAGGAATCCTGTGAACAATGGGACTAGTCAGAAGAAAGGAGTTCTTGAGATTGACACTCTGAATGCCATATTGGCTCAGAACAAAATATTGACTCAACAAGTCAATATGATTTCTCAAAGTCTGTCTGGAATGCAAAATGCACCAAGCAGTACTAAGGAAGCTTCATCTGAGGAAGAAGCTTATGATCCTGAGAACCCTTCAATGGAAGAGGTGAATTACATGGGAGAACCCTATGGAAACACCTATAATCCTTCATGGAGAAATCATCCAAATTTTTCATGGAAGGATCAACAGAGACCTCAACAAGGTTTCAACAATAATAATGGTGGAAGAAATAGGTTCAGCAATAGCAAACCTTTTCCATCATCTTCTCAGCAACAGACAGAGAGTTCTAAGCAGAATAACTCTGACTTAGCAACCATGGTCTCTGATCTGATCAAAACCACTCAAAGTTTCATGACTGAAACAAGATCCTCCATTAGAAATTTGGAGGCACAAGTGGGTCAGCTGAGCAAGAAAATTACTGAACTCCCTCCTAGTACTCTCCCAAGCAATACAGAAGAAAATCCAAAAGGAGAGTGCAAGGCCATCAACATGGCCGAATTTTGGGAGGAAGAAGAGGCAATGAACGCCACTGAGGAAGACCTCAATGGACGTCCACTGGCCTCCAATGAGTTCCCCAATGAGGAACCATGGGAATCTGAGGCTCAAAATGAGACCATAGAGATTCCATTAGACTTACTTCTGCCATTCATGAGCTCTGATGAGTATTCTTCCTCTGAAGAGGATGAATATGTCACTGAAGAGCAAGTTGCCAAATACCTTGGAGCAATCATGAAGCTAAATGACAAGTTATTTTGAAATGAGACTTGGGAGGATGAACCCCCTTTGCTCACCAAAGAACTGGATGACTTGTCTAGGCAGAAACTGCCTCAAAAGAGACAGGATCCTGGGAAGTTTTCAATACCTTGTACCATAGGCACCATGACCTTCAAGAAGGCCTTGTGTGACTTAGTGTCAAGTGTAAACCTCATGCCTCTCTCTGTAATGGAGAAGTTAGGGATCTTTGAGGTGCAAGCTGCAAAAATCTCACTAGAGATGGCAGACAACTCAAGAAAACAAGCCTATGGACTTGTAGAGGATGTTCTGGTAAAGGTTGAAGACCATTACATCCCTACTGATTTCATAGTCCTAGAGACTGGGAAGTGCATGGATGAATCCATCATCCTTGGCAGACCCTTCCTAGCCACAGCAAAGGCTGTGATTGACGTTGATAGAGGAGAGTTGATCATTCAAGTGAATGAAGAATCCTTAGTGTTTAAGGCCCAAGGATATCCCTCTGTCATCATGAAGAGGAAGCATGAAGAGCTTCTCTCAAAACAGAGCCAAACAGAGCCCCCACAGTCAAACTCTAAGTTTGGTGTTGGGAGGCCACAACCAAACTCTAAGTTTGGTGTTGAACCCCCACATCCAAACTCTAAGTTTGGTGTTGGGAGGTTCCAACATAGCTCTGAGCATTTCTGAGGCTCCATGAGAGTCCTTTGTCAAGCTAATGACATTAAAGAAGCGCTTGTTGGGAGGCAACCCAATGTTTTATAATTAACTATTTTCTTTTGTTACTTTATGTTTTTTTTGTAGGTTGATGATCATGAGAAGTCACAAAATCAATGAAAAGAGCAAAAACAGAATGAAAAACAGGAAGAAAAATAGCACACCCTGGAGGACGCACCTACTGGCGTTTAAACGCCAGTAAGGTTAGCTGTTGGGCGTTTAACGCCCAGTCTAGCACCATTCTGGGCGTTTAACGCCAGAAAGGGGCACCAGACTGGCGTTAAACGCCAGAAAAGGGCAAGAAGCTGGCGTTAAACGCCAGAAATGGGCACCAGCTCGGCGTTTAACGCCAGAAATGGCTAGAAACGCAATTTTGCTTGCCATTTGGTGCAGGGATGACTTTTCCTTGACACCTCAGGATCTGTGGACCCCACAGGATCCCCACCTACCCCACCACTCTCTCTCTTCTTCACCCATTCACCAATCACCTCAACACCTCTTCCCCAAAAACCCTTCACCTATCAAATCCCATCTTTCTCTTCACCACTCACATCCATCCTTCATAAAACCCCACCTACCTCACCATTCAAATTCAAACCACTTTCCCACCCAAACCCACCCATACATGACCGAACCCTACCACCCCCCACTCCTATATAAACCCATCTTCACTCCTTCATTTTCACACAACCTAAACACCACTTCTCCCCCTTTTTGGCCGAACCACAAAGCCATTCCCTTTCCCTTCATTTCTTCTTCTTCTACTCTCTTCTTTCTTCTTTTGCTCGAGGACGAGCAAACCTTTTAAGTTTGGTGTGGTAAAAGCATTGCTTTTTGTTTTTCCATAACCATTTATGGCATCCAAGGCCGGAGAAACCTCTAGAAAGAGGAAAGGGAAGGCAAAAGCTTCCACCTCCGAGTCATGGGAGATGGAGAGATTCATCTCAAGGGTGCATCAAGACCACTTCTATGAAGTTGTGGCCTTGAAGAAGGTGATCCCCGAGGTCCCTTTTTCACTCAAAAAGAGTGAATATCCGGAGATCCGACATGAGATCCGAAGAAGAGGTTGGGAAGTTCTTACCAACCCCATTCAACAAGTCAGAATCTTAATGGTTCAAGAGTTCTATGCCAATGCATGGATCACCAAGAACCATGATCAAAGTGTGAACCCGGATCCAAAGAATTATCTTACTATGGTTCGGGGGAAATACTTGGATTTTAGTCCGGAAAGTGTAAGGTTGGCATTCAATTTGCCCATGATGCAAGGTGATGAACATCCTTACACTAGAAGGGTCAACTTTGATCAAAGGTTGGACCAAGTCCTCACAGTCATATGTGAAGAGGGCACCCAATGGAAGAGAGATTCAAGAGGGAAGCCGGTTCAATTGAGAAGGCATGACCTCAAGCCCGTAGCTAGAGGATGGTTGGAGTTTATCCAACGCTCAATCATTCCCACTAGCAACCGGTCCGAAGTTACCATAGACCGGGCTATCATGATTCATAGCATCATGATTGAAGAAGAAATAGAAGTTCATGAGGTTATAGCTCAAGAACTCTATAAGGTGGCGGACAAGTCCTCTACCTTGGCAAGGTTAGCCTTTCCTCATCTCATTTGTCACCTCTGTTATTCAGTTGGAGTTGACATAGAGGGAGACATCCCCATTGATGAGGACAAGCCCATCACTAAGAAGAGGATGGAGCACACAAGAGACCCCACTCATCATGAGATCCCTGAAATTCCTCAAGGGATGCACTTTCCTCCACAAAACTATTGGGAGCAACTAAACACCTTCCTAGGAGAATTGAGTTCCAACATGGGACAACTAAGGGTGGAGCATCAAGAACACTCCATCATCCTCCATGAAATTAGAGAAGATCAAAGAATCATGAGAGAGGAGCAACAAAGACAAGGAAGAGACATTGAGGAGCTCAAGCACTCCATAGGACCTTCAAGAGGAAGAAAGAGCCGCCATCACTAAGGTGGACCCGTTCCTTAATTTCCTTGTTCTTTATTTGTCTGTTTTTCGAAAATTAGTGCTTATGTTTATCTATGCTTGTGTCTTGTGATCATTAATGTCTTAGTGTCTATGCCTTAAAGTTATGAATGTCCTATGAAATCCATCACCTTTCTTAAATAAAAATAAAAAAATTGTTCTCAATTGAAAAAGAAAAAGAATTGCATGAATTTTGAATTTTATAACAGTTTAATTATTTTGATGTGGTGGCAATACTTTTGTTTTCTGAATGAATGCTTAAACAGTGCATATGTCTTTTGAATTTGTGGTTCATGAATGTTGGCTCTTGAAAGAATGATGAAAAAGGAGACATGTTACTGAGGATCTGAAAAATCATAAAAATGATTCTTGAAGCAAGAAAAAGCAATTGAAAAAAAAAGAGAAAATTTCGAAAAAAAAAGGGAAGAAAAGAAAACGAAAAAAAAGGAGAAAAAGAAAGAAATAAAGTTGTGATCCAAGGCAAAAAGAGTGTGCTTAAGAACCCTGGACACCTCTAGTTGGGGACTCTAGCAAAGCTGAGTCACAATCTGAAAAGGTTCACCCAATTATGTGTCTGTGGCATGTATGTATCCGGTGGTAATACTGGAAGACAGAGTGCTTTGGGCCACGGCCAAGACTCAATAAGTAGCTATGTTCAAGAATCATCATACTTAACTAGGAGAATCAATAACACTATCTGGATTCTGAGTTCCTAAAGAAGCCAATCATTCTGAATTTCAAAGGATAGAGTGAGATGCCAAAACTATTCAGAGGCAAAAAGCTAAAAGCCCCGCTCATCTAATTAATATTGATCTTCATAGATGTTTTTGGAATTCATTGCATATTCTCTTCTTTTTATCTTATTTGATTTTCAGTTGCTTGAGGACAAGCAACAATTTAAGTTTGGTGTTGTGATGAGCGGATAATTTATACGCTTTTTGGCATTGTTTTTAGTATGTTTTTAGTATGATCTAGTTAGTTTTTAGTATATTTTTATTAGTTTTTAGTTAAAATTCACTTTTCTGGACTTTACTATGAGTTTGTGTGTTTTTCTGTGATTTCAGGTACTTTCTGGCTGAAATTGAGGGACCTGAGCAAAAATCTGATTCAGAGACCAAAAAAGGACTGCAGATGCTGTTGGATTCTGACCTCCCTGCACTTGAAGTGGATTTTCTGGAGCTACAGAAGCCCAATTGGCGCGCTCTCAACGGCGTTGGAAAGTAGACATCCTGGGCTTTCCAGCAATATATGATAGTCCATACTTTGCCCAAGATTTGATGGCCCAAACCGGCGTTCAAAGTCACCCTCAGGAATTCCAGCGTTAAACGCCGGAACTGGCACCAAAATGGGAGTTAAACGCCCAAACTGGCATAAAAGCTGGCGTTTAACTCCAAGAAGAGTCTCTACACAAAAATGCTTCATTGCTCAGCCCAAGCACACACCAAGTGGGCCCGAAAGTGGATTTTTTATGTCTTTTACTCATCTCTGTACACCCTAGGCTACTAGTTTTCTATAAGTAGGACCTTTTACTATTGTATTATAATTTTTTGATCACTTTAGATCTCTAGATCATCTTTGGACATCTAGTTCTTAGATCATTGGGAGGCTGGCCATTCGGCCATGCCTAGACCTTGTTCTTATGTATTTTCAACGGTGGAGTTTCTACACACCATAGATTAAGGTGTGGAGCTCTGCTGTACCTCGAGTATTAATGCAATTACTATTGTTCTTCTATTCAATTCCGCTTGTTCTTGTTCTAAGATATCACTTGTTCTTCAACTTGATGAATGTGATGATCCGTGACACTCATCATCATTCTCACCTATGAACGTGTGACTGACAACCACCTCCGTTCTACCTTCGATTGGGTGAATATCTCTTGGATTCCTGATACACGATGCATGGTTGATCGCCTGACAACCGAGTGCTCGCCTGACAAACGAGCCAGCCATTCCGTGAGATCAGAGTCTTCGTGGTATAGGCTAGAACTGATGGCGGCATTCAAGAGAATCCGAAAGGTCTAACCTTGTTTGTGGTATTCTGAGTAGGATTCAATGATTGAATGACTGTGACGTGCTTCAAACTCCTGAGGGCGGGGCGTTAGTGACAGATGCAAAAGAATCACTGGATTCTATTCCGGCCTAATTGAGAACCGACAGATGGATAGCCGTGCCGTGACAGGGTGCGTTGAACATTTCCACTGAGAGGATGGGAGGTAGCCACTGACAACGGTGAAACCCTTGCTTAAGCTTGCCATGGAAAGGAGTAAGAAGGATTGGATGAAGACAGTAGGAAAGCAGAGAGACGGAAGGGAAGGCATCTTCATACGCTTATCTGAAGTTCCTACCAATGAATTACATAAGTATCTCTATCTTTATCTTTATGTTTTATGCGTTTATCACCATACCCATTTGAGTTTGCCTGACTGAGATTTACAAGGTGACCATAGCTTGCTTCATACCAACAATCTCTGTGGGATCGACCCTTACTCGCGTAAGGTTTATTACTTGGACGACCCAGTACACTTGCTGGTTAGTTGTGCGAAGTTGTGTTTATGCCATGGTATTGAACACCAAGTTTTTGGTTTCATCACCGGGGATTATTTGAGTTGTGAAAAGTAGTGATCACAATTTCGTGCACCACTTTCCACACATCAAGTTTTTGGCACCGTTGCCGGGGATTGAAATAGATTGACAATGATTAAGTGAAGTGGAGGTCTAGATCAAGCACTTTTTCTTTATTTTTTTTACTGACATACTAACTGTTTGAGAAATTGCCTCTATTAACTCGCTAACAAGTTATCTCAATTAGATACACTCAATTCTCAAGCGTGCTGTTGTTTGGTCACCTTGATTGTTTGCGTGCGAGTTTCTACAGACAAAGGGTATCATGACATGAAACCACCACTCATTACACTCATCAAGAACAATTGTTCTTATGACGAAAATCCATCGGAAGATCCTCAACAGCACATATCCACTTTTCTGAAGACCTGTAATGCAGTCAAAACCGATGGTCCAGATCATGACACTTATAAGATCCTGTTATTCCCTTTTTCATTAAAGGGTGAAGCTGCACAATGGTTTGAAACTTTTCCCCAAGGAAGTATCACTAGTTGGGACGATTTGGTCACCAAATTTCTGGCCAAATTCACCTCATCCAGACAGATCATCCAGTCGAAAGAGGAGGAACATCTATTCACACAAGGAGAAGAAGAACCACTCTTCAAGGCCTGGGAAAGATACAAGAAAGCGACTGATAAAGTGGGCTTTCGAGCTTTCTATGAAGGATTGACCCCAGAAACAAGAAAAGCAGTGGACTACTTCTTAGATGGCCTACTCAAAGCAACAACAATTGCCCAAGGAATTTCAGACTTCAATGACAAAGGAGTCAACAACCAACATTCATTTGAGAAACCACAGAATGCAATCTCAGAAAAAGAAGTGACGAATATTGAAGGGGTGAATGCGTTCAAGGACCTAAACAGACAAATGCACCATCAACCACAGCAAAACATGGAGCTGTCTGCTGCAGTGAATGCCAAATTTCCACCATGGAGACCCCATTCTTATCTGAGAATGAGGGAGTCTCAACATCAAGAACAAGGAAGTTTCCACCAGGGCAACTCCATGACCACAAACAATCAACATCACCCACCCATTAATATCATTCAAAGCCAATACTCACAACACAGACACTCCCAGACTCATCTCAACTGGAGAAGGAACGAGTACCAAAATCACAAACCAAGGGACTTCAATTATAACAACCCCAACTTCACAAACCAACAAAAACACCATTACAGCAATAACAACCACTACATGCTACCATCACACCCACTCTTCCAACCTTTAACATCTCATAACCAACCAATCTCACAAGACTCTCAGAGAATCACAGACTTGGAAATCCTAATAGAGAGAATGATGAAACACCAAGAGGAAACAACAAGGAACCAAGAGATGTTAATCAAAGGAATTGAGGAGCAGATAGCTCAACTGGCGAAGTACTTTGCAGAAATGGGTGAGAAGAAACCAAATACTTTCCTCAAAACCATTGAAGATAAACCAACCAACAACGAAGATGCTACAAAGAAGGAAGGATGGAAAAAGATCATAGAGGACAATGAGAAAATACTGGACCAAGGAAGTACCAGCCAAGAAAAACACAACAATGAATTCTTTCAAGGAGAGACAGAGGATAGAACTAAAGAAAAGCAGAAAATCCCCACTAGGGGATCGAGTGATGATCAATGTTCCAACCATGAAGGTATTCCCACAGTTGTCTGATCACTACATTGTGACTAAGATCCTTCCACAAGAATTTATAGAGGTCATCAAAGAAGAAACCGGAAGGAAGTTCACAGTGAAGAAAGACAAGCTAAGGCACTGTAATTTTCAACCTCCATGATCAGCAAAAATAGAAGATGTCAAGCTAGTGACAATAAAAGAGCGCTTGTTGGGAGGCAACCCAACCTGAGGTAGTTTTCTTTCATAGCTTTTTCAATAAAAATGTTGAATAATTGGTATGGATTGCAAGGAGCTAAGTTTGGTGTTGCACACCAAAACAATTTAAGGGAGAATGAAAGATTCTAAGTTTGGTGTTCCACCAAAAATATCATTTAAAACACATTCTCACCTCTTACATGATGCTAGCTCCAAGCAACCAAACACAGTATTCAACTGTTTAATTGCTTTCTAGCTTTAATTTCATTAACCTTTAGCAAGGACACAAGGTTTCAAATATGGGTAACTTGTTGCATCTGAGACAGTGGCAAACAATTAAGTTTGGTGTTCCCACACCAAAGTAAATCCAGGAGCCACACTATGCATACTAACCAAGTAATTAAGGGCTTGAGAAGCAAGCAACTTTGAGAATTATGCAGGACATGAGTCAACAATTGAAGACATTATGCATCTTAACTCAAAGAGAACACAACAAAAGGAAGAATCAAAGGGCTGCAACTTCAAAGGTTGTATCTAAACTTAATCCTTGCTGCTGTGAAATGTTTTGAATCTGGAAACCATTGTATGTCTTGCTAAAGTGTTTATCTAGTTGCAAGTGAAACTGCTTGTTAAAATTGCTAAATCTGCATAATGCTTGTTATCCATCACTTAGCTTTAAATTTTGTTTTGTTTCCCATATGCTTAAATAAAAGAGACTTGTTTGAATTGAAAAGTGAAATATCCAATGTTGCATAAGTAAGAATGGAAGTTGGTGGTGGTATATGTGTTTGATTAAATGCATAACTCATGAAATAATTGTTGCATAATATCATTCTCATTCAAATGTGAGTTAGCTTGCTGTTACAAAGACTCTTATCAATAATGAAAAAGCCCTTGGTAACGAAAACAGAAAGAAAAGGAAGAAGAAAAAGCCAAAATGGCAAGAAAAACAAAGAATAAAGGTTGGACACCAATAGCTTGGACCCTAGGACATATGCCTGTGGTGTTCTTGTACTAAGATATGCTTGGATGAGTAAATTCTAAGGGGTATTTTAAAACCCGGTCACTTAGATCAATTGATTTGGGATGGCCAATTGAAAGTCCACAATAAAGAGCAACTTAGATACAGAACATTTAGTTATCCAAAGAGATGCTGGGCATCAATGATCCTAGGAAGAATTAGTGAGCAATGTGTCTGTGGTGGAAAGATGTTGAGCAAAAGAAAAAGAAAATAAAGCCAAAGGCTAATACTGCAACATTTGACACCAAACCTCCAAAAGAATAATAAGCTTGTTAAGCATTGTAAGCCAAGAAAAGTTAGCAAGGGAGGAATTAAAAAGTGAGTCTTATAACAGCAAGTTTAGCAAGCCTTTGAGGAAAGATGTACATTATGTAACAGCAACAATAATTGAGTTGTCATTGTCTGCATAAAGACTCCATAAATCAAGTTCTGCTATATGCCTAATAAGGATATGTGCTCTTTTCTTATTCATATCATTTACTCTTAGTTTTGATGCTTGCTTGGGGACAAGCAAGATTTAAGTTTGGTGTTGTGATGACAAGTCATCATATACCCATTTTTCAAGCTAATTTCACTTGTTTTGTTAGTCTTTATGCACTTTCTTGCTTCCTAAGTAAGTGATTTGGAGTGAAAATGCATAACTTCTTTAAATCAAGCAACCACCATGAAACTAATGTTAATTCATGAGGTTTAAGCTAATTTTAATTGAATTTTAATTGATTTATAAGCCTTATAAATTTAGTGATACTTGGAGTGGTTGTTTTGGTTTATTTCAGGTGAAGAAAAGAATAAAAGAGAAAAGCGTGGCCTAAGAAAGCGTTACCCAAGGAGAAGGAAGCGTGGTCAAAGGAAGGAAAAGTGTGCCGCATACAATGGGGGAGGCAAGCATTGCCCTCCACAAGGGCACACTGCCCTCTAGGAGGGCAACATAAGGAAACAAGGCAAAGAAGGCAACTCTGCCCTGCCCACTACAAGGGCAGAGCACAAATTTGTGCCTTGGAATCAAGAAGAAGAAAATGTTGCCCTGCCCTCCACAAGGGCAGTATCGGGCTCACCAAGGAAGAAAATCAAAGGAAAAATGCCTATGATGCTTGCCACAAGAGTTGAACACGGGACCATGAGGAAGCAAGGAACTAAGTTCCATTACCGTGCCAAGAAACCAAGGAAAATGAATGAGCGTGTGTTTCTACCCGGATTCGAACGCGGGACTTCATTTTGGAAACACTGCCCTGCCCTCCGCGAGGGCAGGGCAGCATTTTGTTGGTGCATGAATCTGGCGCACCAAGGGTCAATTCTGGCGCACCACGGCATGATTCTGGCAGCACCAGCGTGCACCAAATCACAATTCTGGCGCACCAACTTTTTCTGCCCTGCCCTCCGCAAGAGCAGGGCAGCATCTTGTGCACCAAGGCACCATTCTGGCGCACCATGGTATGAATCTGGCAGCACCAAGCAGCGCACCAATTTTTCCTGCCCTGCCCTCCGCGCGGGCAGGGCAGCGTTCTGCGCACCAGACTGCACCAACACGCACCAAATCCTGCCCTGCCCTCCACAAGGGTAGGGCAGCCTCCTGGGAGCTATTATTTTTGGGCCAAAAATTCAATTAAAATTCCAATTTAATTCATTTCTTCACCAAATCAAAAGCCCATCCAAATCCCAAAATCCAAGAATAGAAAGTGTATAAATAGGAGCTAGTTTGATGTAATTAAAACCTTTTGCTTTGCTTTTGAATTTTATTTTTGCAATTGGGAACTTCTCTTGGTGTCTTCACTGAGATTTCAGAGAATTGGGGAGGAGAATTGATCTCTCTTCTTCCTCGTTCTTGCTTGGGTCTTTTTAATTTCTTTGTTTTGATTCTTGGGTGTTAAGAATTGAGGAAATTCTGTCTCAATCTCCACTCAAGAACTCTTTAGTTTCTTTTCTGCATAATTGAATCCATTCACATTCTCTTTACTGTTTCTTCTTCAATTTCTTGTCAATTGCTTTGAGAACTTGGATCTAGGAAGGTAATTGAGATCTAGGCTCTGCTACCTAGTCTCTTGAACCCTAAGATCCCAATTTACTTTTGGTTCTTCTGTGAACCTTGCTGCACTTTAATTTCAATTTCTGTTTGAATCCTCATTGCTTTCAATTCAATTTCTGCTCTATTAATTGTGGCAATTAAATTTCTCTTTGTTTAGATTCTGCAATCCTAGTCCTCAAACCCCTTTTATATTCAAGCAATTTACATTTCTTGCACTTTAAGTTTCTGCAATTTACATTTCTTGCACTTTAAGTTTCAGTCATTTACTTTCTTGTTCTTTAAGATTCAGCAAGTTTACTTTCCTGTTCTTTAATTTACTGCAATTTCCCCTTCTCCCTTTACATTCCAAGCAATTTATATTCTGTTAAATACAACCCACTCAACCAAAACTTGATTCGCTTGACTAAATCAACCACTAAACTAAAATTGCTCAATCCTTCAATCCCTGTGGGATCGACCTCACTCATGTGAGTTATTATTACTTGATGCGACCCGGTACACTTGCCGGTGAGTTTTCTATATCCCTTTTCTGCTACTTGATTCTCTATCCCTTTTCTGTCTCTTATTTCTATATCAAACTCTTGCAGAAGCAATACCCATCTTATGAGCCTGGGTTTTGAATCTTGCTTTGTGAGTAGATATTTAAGAGCAGCATGGTCAGTGTACACAATCACTTTTGATCCTACTAGATATGATCTAAACTTGTCAATGGCATAAACCACTGCAAGCATCTCTTTTTCTGTGGTTGTGTAATTCTTCTGTGCATCATTTAGAACACGGCTAGCATAGTAAATAACATGCAGAAGCTTATTATGCCTCTGTCCTAATACTGCACCAATAGCATGGTCACTGGCATCACACATTAATTCAAATGGTAATGTCCATTCTGGTGCAGATATGACAGGTGTTGTGACCAACTTAGCTTTCAGAGTCTCAAAAGCTTGTAGACACTCTGTGTCAAAGATAAATGGCATTCAGCAGCTAGCAGGTTGCTTAGGGGTTTTTCAATTTTTGAAAAATCCTTTACAAACCTCCTATAGAATCCTGCATGTCCCAGAAAGCTTCTGATTACCTTAACATTGGTAGGTGGTGGTAATTTTTCAATTACCTCTACCTTGGCTTGATCCACCTCTATCCCCTTGTTCGAAATTTTGTGTCCAAGGACAATTCCTTCAGTCACCATAAAGTGACATTTCTCCCAGTTTAAAACCAGGTTGGTCTCTTGGCACCTTTTCAGAACAAGTGCTAGATGGTCAAGACAGGAGCTGAATTAATCTCCAAATATTGAGAAGTCATCCATGAAGACTTCCAGAAATTTTTCCACCATATCAGAGAAAATAGAGAGCATGCATCTCTGAAAGGTTGTCGGTGCATTACATAAAGCAGAAGGACATGTGAATGCTGTTTTCTCTTGATATCTGAAATGGCATCCTTCTGTAGGCAAATACTCCAGAAGGACATGTGAATGCTGTTTTTTCTTGATCTTGGGGATCTACTGTAATTTGGTTGTAGCCTGAGTAGCCATCCAGAAAGCAGTAATAATTATGACCTGCTAGTCTTTCTAGCATTTGATTGATGAATGGTAAAGGAAAATGATCCTTTCTGGTGGCTGTATTAAGTCTTCTATAGTCAATACACATGTGCCACCCAGTAACTGTTCTTGTAGGAACCAGTGTCATGCCTCCCTTTTTGGGTACAACTTGGACAGGGCTCACCTAGGGGCTATCAGAAATGGGATAGATAATCCCAGCCTCTAGTAATTTAGTGACCTCTTTCTGCACCACCTCCTTCATGGCTGGATTCAGCCACCGTTGTGTTTGAACCACTGGCTTGGCATTATCCTCCAGTAGGATCTTGTGCATGCATCTGGCTGGGCTAATGCCCTTGAGATCACTAATGGACCACTCTAGAGCTATCTTGTGTGTCCTTAGCACCTGAATTAGTGCCTTCTCTTCCTGTGGCCCTAAGACAGAGCTTATGATTACAGGAAAAGTTTCACCTTCTTCCAGAAATGCATATTTTACGGAAGGTGGTTGTGGTTTGAGCTCAGATTTAGGAGGTTTCTCCTCTTCCTTAGGAATTTTCATAGGTTTTTTTATTTCCTCTGGTTCTTCCAGATCAGGATGAACATCTTTAAAGATATCATCTAGCTCTTATTCGAGACTCTCAGCCATACTGATCTCCTTTACCAGGAAGTCAATAATATCAACATGCATGCAATCTTTTGATGTGTCTGGGTGCTTCATTGCTTCAATAGCATTCAGCCTAAACTCATCCTCATTGACTCTCAGGGTTACTTTCCCTTTTTGGACGTCAATGAGGGTTTGTCCAGTTGCTAGGAAAGGTCTTCCTAGAATGAGAGTTACACTCTTGTGCTCCTCCATTTCTAGCATTACAAAGTCAGTGGGAAAGGCGAATGGCCCCACTGTGACAATCATGTCTTCAATTACGCCTGATGGGTATTTAATGGAGCCATCAGCAAGTTAAAGACATATCCTGGTTGGTTTAACCCCTTCAGTCAAGCCAAGCTTTCTGATATTGGATGTAGGGATTAGGATGATACTTGCCCCAAGATCACATAGAGTTGTCTTGGTACAGGTACCCTCTAATGTGCATGGTATCATAAAGCTTCCAGGATCCTTAAGCTCCTCTGGTAAGCTCTTTAAAATTATTGCACTGCATTCTTCAGTGAGAAAAAATTTTTCAGGTTCTCTCCAATCCTTCTTATGACTTAAGACCTCTTTCATGAACTTAGCATAAGAGGGTATTTGCTCAAGTGCCTCTGCAAACGGAATCTTGATTTCAAGAGTCCTGAGATAGTCTGCAAAGCGGACAAATTGTTTATCCTATTCTGCTTGGCAGAATTTCTGAGGATAAGGTATTTTGTCTTTGTATTCTTCAACCTTGGTTGCAGTAGGTTAATCTCCTACAGAGGTGGGTTGAGAAGCCTTCTTGAGGGAGTTATTATCAGCACATGCAAGTGTTTGACCCCTCATAGGCGTTTGAACGCCAGGATTGGGGGCTGGATTGGCATTTAACGCCAGATTCCCTCTCTTTTCTGGCATTTGAACGCTAGAACTTACATAGGATGGGTGTTTAACGCCAGTTTTTCACCCTTTTCTGGTGTTTGAATGCCAAAGTCACTCCTCTCTGGGCTCTTACTATCCTCAGAGGGATTTTGGGCAGTTGTCTGCTCATCCTCTATTATTTGTTCTTTTCTTGGCTTTCTGCTACTTTGAGTTGATGTATTAATGTTTTTCCACTCCTTAATTGAACTGCTTGGCACTCTTCTGTTATTTGTTTTGATAACTGCTATCTTGTCTGGTCAAGTTGTGCTTCCATGTTCCTGTTAGCATCCTTAGTGTCTTGTAACATCTCTTTAAATTCTGCCAACTGTTCTGTCAGATAACATAATTGCTTATTGATTTTAGCAGCTTGTTCTAGAGGACTAGGTTCAATGGATATTGCCTTAGCCTCTTCTTTATGGAGGACTCACTACTTAAGTACATATGCTGATTTCTAGCAATTGTATCAATGAGCTCTTAAGCCTCTTCAATTGTTTTCTCATGTGTATAGATCCACCAGCTGATTGGTCTAGAGATATCTGAGCTTTTGCTGTAAGCCCATAGTAGAAGATGTCTAACTGCACCCATTATGAAAACATTTCAAAGGGGCATTTCCTTAGCATCTCTCTGTACCTCTCCCAGGCGTTGTAAAGGAATTCATTATCCTCTTATTTAAAGCCTTGGATGTCCAGCCTTAGCTGTGTCATCCTCTTAGGAGGGAAATATTGATTCAGGAATTTTTCTGATAGTTGTTTCCATGTTCTTATGCTAGCTTTAGGTTGGTTATTTAACAACCTCTTAGCTTGGTCTTTTATAGCAAATGGAAACAGTAATAATCTATAGACATCCTGATCTACTTTCTTATCATGTACTGTGTCAGCAATTTGTAGAACTGTGCCAGAAACTCAGTAGGTTCTTCCTGAGGAAAACCGGAATACTGGCAATTTTGCTGCACCATGATAATGAGCTGAGGATTCCACTCAAAACTACTGACTCCGATGGAGGGTATACAGATACTACCCCCATATGAAGCAGTAGTGGGGTTAGCAAATGACCGCAGAGTCCTTCTGGACTGTTCATTTCCACTTAGGTCCATGATAGAGAAAGGGAGATGATATAAATTATTTTTTATTTTTTTATTTTTTTACAGAGATTAAAATAAAGTAAAATAGAATAAATAAAAAAATTCAAAAATTAGAAAAATAAATAAAGGAAAAAAGCAAGACTAAAATAATTAATTAATTAAAAAGATTTGAAAAAATGGGATAAGGATTTTCGAAAAATGAAGAGAGAGAAAGTGGTTAGGAGTTTTTGAAAAAGATATGATTTTTTAAAAATAGTAAAGAGATATGATTTGAAAAATTTTGACCAAGTCAACTCAAGGGATTTGAAAATTATGAGCAATTAAAGGAAAAGATATTTTTTTAATTTTTTGAATTTTATTATGAAAGTGAAAAACACATAAAAGACAAAAGACTTAAAATTTTTAAATCCAATGCTCCTTTGTTTTCGAAAATTTTGGAGGAAAAACACCAAGGAACACCAAACTTAAAAATTTTAAGATCAAAACACAAAGAAGACTCAAGAACACTTTGAAGACTCACAAGAACAACAAGAACATAAAGAAAGAACACCAAACTTAAAATTTTTAGAAAACCAAAAAAAAATTTTCCAAAACTAAAGAAAAATTAACAAGAGAACACCAAACTTAAAATTTGACACAAGATTGAATCAAAGAAAAATTATTTTTTTGAAAATAAGATGCCAAAAACATAAGCCAACGCTCTAACCAATTGAGTTATGGAAGAAAAAGTATTTTCTAAAAAAATCTTTTTGGAATTTTCGAAAATTACAAGGAAAACAAGGAAAGACACAAAACAAGAAAAACTAAAGATCAAACAAGAAAAATTATTTTCGAAAAGATTTTAGAAAGAAAGACTCAAAGGAGAAACTATTCACAAGAACATAGACACATTCAATAAATGCAAGGATTGAACAGAGAAAACTATTTTTTAGATGACAAAAACACAAAGGACACCAAACTTAAAACATGCAACTAGACTCAATGAGAAACTAACAATTAATAAAGAAAAATAATATTTTTGAAGAAACTTTTTTTGAAAAGAAAGTAAAAGACTCTAAACCAAAAAGACAAATTTTTCCTAATCTAAGTAACAAAATAAACCGTCAGTTGTTCAAACTCGAACAATCTCCGGCAACGGCGCCAAAAACTTGGTGCACAAAAATTACAATCACACTTTGTAATTCCGCACAACTAACCAGCAAGTGCACTGGGTCGTCCAAGTAATACCTTACGTGAGTAACGGTCGATCCCACGGAGATTACCGGCTCGAAGCAAGCTATGATTATCTTATTATTCTTAGTCAGGATATCAATAGTGGTTCTTAGTTTTAATTGCGAAGAGTAAAAGAGCATGAATTAAATGATACTTGTTGTGCAGTAATGGAGAACATGTTGAGGTTTTAGAGATGCTCTGTCTTCTGAATTTCTGCTTTCCTACTATCATCTTCTTCACACACGCAGGTCTCCGTCCATGGCAAGCGGTATGTTGGTGGATCACCATTGTCAATGGCTACCAGCCGTCCTCTCAGTGAAAAGGGTCCATATACATGGCTAATCATCTGTTGGTTCTCACCAATATTGGAATAGGATCCAGTGATCCTTTTACATCTGTCACTACGCCCAACAGTCATGAGTTTGAAGCTTGTCACAGTCATCCCATCCCAGATCCTACTCGAAATACCACAAACAAGGTTTAGACTTTTTGGATCTCAAGAATGCTGCCAATTGTTTCTAGCTTATACCATGAAGACTCTGATCTCAAGGAATTGAAGGCTCTATTGTCAGGAGAGGCAATCAAAAGCATGGACGAGGAACCCAAGAGATATACATTCAATCTGAGGTAGAACGGAAGTGGTTGTCAGGCACACATTCATAGGTTGAGAATGGTGATGAGTGTCACGGATCATCACATTCATCATGTTGAAGTGCAAATGAATATCTTAGAATAGAAACAAGCGTGATTGAATAGAAAACAGAAATAGTTGCATTAATTCATCGAGACACAACAGAGCTCCTCACCCCTAACCATGGGGTTTAGAGACTCATACCGTCAAAGATATAAATTCAGATGTAAAATGTCATGAGATACAAAATAAATCTATAAAAGTCATTTTTATACTCAATTAGTAACCTAGGTTTACAAAAATTGAGTAAACTAAGATAGATAGTGCAGAAATCCACTTCCGGGGCCCACTTGGTGTGTGTTGGGGCTGAGCATTAAAGCTTTCACGTGTAGAGACCTTCTTTGGAGTTGAACGCCAATTTGTAACTTGTTTCTGGCGTTTAACGCCAGAATAGGATAGCGTAATTGATCTTAATCCACATATTCTAACCAATTCACTATTAGGCTTAGTGAAAGGATAGCGTTAGTGGAAACAAAATCAACTAACAACCTTAAATCACCAATCAATATTGGACATCAATGACTTAAGGTCACCTAAGTCCTCAATCCCAAGCCAAGAATACAAAATTCTACTCTACAACTAAGGAAGACATTTTATCGAATACTTAGAAGGTATAAATATAAATATCATAAATTGTAAGAATAACAAAATCTATAACTACCAAATACAAGAAAACAATAATAACAGCTCAAATAAGCATCAATTAAACATAGAAATAACAAATTGCATTAAATAAAAATGAGAATTCAATAATTGTTCATAAACTAAAATTAGCAAAGATAACTAACAATAAAAACTAAGTAAACTAAGATGGTAGAACAAGAAAATATAAAGAAAACTAAACTAAAACAAGATCAAAACCTAAAACTAAAGAGAAATTAAACTAAGAAACCCTAAAAACCCTAAAATTCTGGAGAGAAGTTGGAGCTTCTCTCTCTAGAATCACCTAAACCATAGTACTACACTACTACTATACTACTTCTACACTACTTGGTTGATTCCCCTTGAGTCTTGCCTCCATATACTTCAGAAATGAGTTGGACTGGGCCAAAATTGAGCTTGAAATCACGAGTCACGTGCTATTTTAAATGAGTCACTAGCTGTGATTGATCCGTACGCACGCATGGTGCGTACGCACAAATTAATGGTGATGCGTACAGACAACCTATGCGTAAGCACGACTTAGCAAATTTCCGAAACTCATTTTCTTCATAAATTCTCTACCATTTATCATCATTTTCCTCCATCTTTCCAAGCCATTCTGCCTTTTAAACCTTAAATCACTCAAACAAACATATCAAAGTATTGAATAGAATAAAAGTAAATTAAATTTGACAACTTAATCCTCTGAGTGGCTCCATTGAGCATATGATTTTGGGCTGTGTGTGGCTTCTTATGCAAAATGATATTGTTCTTATTCAAATGATTGTGATTTGACCTATTATCCCCATTAAGATTCGATTGTTCCAAATTGTGAAGTGCCTGAAATCTTGTACCTTTCCTAATTTGTATGCCTTTATGGCTTTCACCTCTCACATTCTCATTATCTACTACTGCATTGCTTTTCTTGCTTTCCTTTCACGTGGTGCTTTTCGCACTACCATCTAAGATCCATAGGCCTTCTCTTTATCCTCTAAGATATTTTTACCCTTATCTTTATTGTTATTACCATTTCTGCCCCCATCTTCTCCATTGCTTCTGGCTTCTGGACTTCCCTCACCTCCTCTATTATAAATTTCTCCTTCTTTACCAGTGGCTTGGTTCGTCATTGCTTTTCTATTCTTAAGACATTGAGAATTCTCATATCCCACCATACCGCATAAAAAGTATATGTTGTCTAATCTTTTATACTCCACCATATATTTGACATTATTGATGGAATATTGAGATACCAATGGCTTATTGGGATCTAACTCCACACACAATCTAGTAAATTTATCCTTGATTTTATCGGCAATATTGGTGTCTCAAGGTCTTACCCACTAGATTATCTATTCTATGGAGCATATTTTCTTCATAATATTCGATAGCCAACCCAAGATGGTGTATCCAAGTCGCGTAGTAATGATTTCAATAGTAGCCTCAATTGGATTAAAGTTAGGTTTTTAGAACTTTATTATTATTACCATTTCTGCTCCCATCTTCTCTATTGCTTCTGGCTTCTGGACTTCCCCCACCTCCTCCATTATAACTTTCTCCTTCTTTACCAGCGGCTTGGTTCGTCACTGCTTTTCTATTCTTAAGACGTTAAAAATTTTCATGTCCCACCATACCGCATGAAAAGCATATGTTGTGCAATCTTTTATACTCCACCGTATATTTGACACCATTGATGGAATATTAAAATACCAATGGCTCATTGAGATCTAACTCCACACACAATCTAGCAAATTTATCCCTGCTTTTATCGACAGTATTGGTGTCTCAAGGTCCTACCCACTAGATTACCTATTCTATGGAAAATATTTTCTTCATATTCAATAGCCAATCCAGGGTGGTGTACCCAAGCAGTTATGGTTTCAATGGTAGCTTCAACTGGATTAAAGTTAGATTTTCAGAACTTTATAGCAAGATAGTAATAAAAAAAATTTTCAAGGCCCCCCAGTTAGAGCGAAATCAAGATCTTCTTGTGAATAAAACTTCACAATGAAAAGCCATTCCTTATATCAATCACCCCAATACTTCCTTGTTTGCCCCAAATGGCCTCCAACCTCCTACTAAAGACTTCTAGTGATATACGCTTACCCAAAAGCTTCACAACGAGGGTTTTCCACCAATGGTGTCTCAAACTCTTCAAAGCAGTGTCGTTTATAACAAACTTGTAAATACCATTAATCTTCTCTACCCTGATCTCCTAGTTCAACTTCTCTCTATCATTATACTAATTTGAGTTTATGTTCGCAGTCTTACATTCTCTTGTAGATTCCTTTTTCTTTTCTATAGAATGCGTAACACATTTCTCCTCTTCAACCTCTACTACTGGGTTTCGCCTTCCCTTAATTGCATCTCTAAAAGACTTGATTTGCCTACCTTCTTCACCATTGCCTTCCTCTTCATCACCTAGCATCCAATCTTTCTGTGACAGAACCATAAACGTATCTCCAGTGAAACTGCTTCCATCGCCTTTCATCCTAAATTTCTTTCCTTTTCGAGCCTCTACCTCTCAGTCTCTACTATGGGGGGGGGGGTTCTATGGGTTTATGGGAACGTGAATTTTCACCCCAAACATATTTATCACACATAGTGGTAGCTTTAAGCACAGATTGAAAAAATAAAAAATTATTTTTGGACACGAGATTTTTTAGAATGCACTTTTATTCCTCCCATCTCTTTTTCTTTCACAAGAACCTCTTAGTGTTCTACCCCTTTTTTCCTTTAGCCCAATAAAAGATCTTTATAGTTCTTTTGTTGAATGGGCCTGGAACAGATGTTTCAGCTTCTTGTTTCTCTTTATTGTCTCTTAGGCCTTCTGGAGTTAGTAGTGTATCATAGATATTATCTTTAATTACTACCCAATATATTAAAAAAAAAAACTTTAAATCACTAACCACATAACTAAATCAAAAATTACAATCATTACTCCAGAGTCAAAACAAAACTGACCCTAATTAAACAATCAAACACCATATTCCAAAAAAAATACTAAATAAGCCAATGCATCCATAAGTAAATACCATTTTTAATGAATAATGATATATAATTAATAAATTTATTAATTTTTACTAAAATAAAAATATTTTTATATTAAATTTTAAATTTTAATAATATAAAAATAAAATATTAATTTAAAATATTAATTAATATTAATAAAAAATATTACTCCCCTAACATTTCTCTTTCTTAATTCATGTGAAAATGCCAAATTCACCGTTATTATGAAATCTATTTATTGACATGTATGTTCAGTAAGCTTAGCTAGTAGGAGATGATGTCTTATCTTTCAGAAGATTTAACATAAGTTTTGTGAGTTCTATAATTTGAAAATTACTTGAAATTTGGAAGATGAGAATAATAGAATAAAAATTGCAATTTAAAAATAGAGAATTATTAGTGTAATTCTTTAACACGTGTGTTATACAAATTTTTCTTTAGACTTAATTGTCCCATCATCAATTTACTATGATGTGCAAAAATGAATTACTTATGAATTTTCTGTAATTTATAATAAAGAACATTTATTTATTTTAATTTTATATTTATATAGTCAAGCCTTACACTATTGATATTTTATAAAATAATATTTTTTATTCTTTTTTCTTTCGCACACAAAAAAAATGTTAAGATAGATTATCCAAAAATAATGAAATTAGAGGAATTTATAAGCATACAATATGCAACAACGTCTTTATGCATAAAAATATTATTCTTTCAAAAAATATAACTATTCAATGAATTACCACTTTTTAATAAGTTACAAACTTTTGAATAAATCACCCCTATAAAAAAAATATAACTTTTTAATCATAACTCTTTATCTATTTTAAAAATATATCTCACAAATTTACAATTAATTAGTATAGGACGATATACTTTATTTTGGTTTCCTGAAACTCGCAAACTCACTATATGTATCTGACTGCAGCTTCAATTTGATTGATCTCTTTTCTTACTTAGCCGGTATATGTATGTATCACTATTACTATTAGATACCTAATTTATCAAAAGTATATAGTAAAACTAATTTTTATACAGAGATACTAAACTATGGACTACATCTAGATCTGTGCTAATAATTATACAAGAAAAAGAACCATATCTCAGATATGTCAAAAATTGTGTATAGTCATCCCACTCTAAGAAGGAAGGAAAAAAAATAAAACACAAAGAAGGCTATTGCAGTATATTGAGCTTGCTACAAGTGCAAATTATTGTTCTTGGGGCAATAAGGGGACACAACGCAAACTCGGTTCGTTGGGATGGACACAAGTTCACGTGCAACATCCTTGAATTCAAGAACTCCTCCATTATTATTGCATTTTGATAGCAATCGAAACGCTTCTTCCTTTGTCATTTTTACCTTCACTCTTATCCCTTGATTCCCTTCTCCCTTTTCCCTCCTTCTTTTCGCGCTCCTTTGGATTGAAACAACGAGAAAAAGACAGATAAAGAGCAAGAAAACAAAAGAAAATCCATGAGACATTGAAAGGCACGCAGAAACACCCAAGAATTAGTATGTAACTGTGAAGGCGCACAGTTGAGTTGGGCAAGAACATCGCATTCGAAACCAGAAAAAGGACACTTCATGCGCAGTTCAGAAAGACAAGGAGTGTATATATAGAAATATTGCCAATCTCCCCTCCTCTCACAAACCCTCTCCTCGCCAGTACAGTGAAAAATCTCAACAACCACACCTAAACAATCTTTAACAAGTTTCAAACCCCAAAGTCCACGAAGGGACTCAGCGTCCACGTACGACGAAGAACGAGTCCTCACATCCTTATGTACCCAATGATACGGATTTTCCTTTCTTACTTCAACTACTTTTTGTTTTTCCCTCTCTCTCTCTTTCTCCATTCCTCTCACCATTGTAAAAACAGAAAAAGCGAAGAAGAAAACACTAACCTTTGAAAGTCATACTGGAATCAACTTTGGAAAGAAATTTGAAAAATCACAGCTTTAATTCCCAAAGACAAAACAACAACAAGGTATTATTACAAGCCCACTAACTTAGTGGGTAACACAAACAATAATCGTTCGAGCATCAAAAACCCAAACGGTGAAAGTAGGTCGAGAGAAAAGAGAAGGTATTAATTGTAATACGTCTTACAAGGTAAAAATGTTATATAAAACTTTTTGTTTTTTATTTTTCTTTATTTATTTTATTTTTCATTCATTTAAGAAGGACTTTCAGAAAATCCAAGCTTGATAAGCCTCGGTGCATCATTAAACTTGGAGATACAAAGGGTCATGCATTAGCCGAGGTATAACATACAAAAGCTCAACTTTCACCTCAACTTGGCAAGTCAAGTTTGGGGGCTGTGTATCGTACCCTAATATCTCGGACAAGCAGTTTATAACTCGGCAACATAAACTCAAAGTTCATAACCATCCACTTTCCCCGGGATTCTCGGCATGCATCACTCGCCCACAATTG
Organism: Arachis hypogaea; assembly: GCF_003086295.3. Taxonomy (NCBI): domain Eukaryota; kingdom Viridiplantae; phylum Streptophyta; class Magnoliopsida; order Fabales; family Fabaceae; genus Arachis; species Arachis hypogaea. The sequence continues at coordinate 99,441,273 of NC_092038.1, forward strand.
AGTAAACACCGTTCTCATCCCAAGAATCCCGGACCTAGCCACCAGCGGCTCGACGAATAATCCAAAGGAAAAAGAGCCTATAAATCAATCAAACAGGAACGACGGTAAAGGGAACAATCATACAGCCTACCTCATCTGCATAAACAATTACTCCCTTTATTGATAAAATACTCATACTAACTTGAGTATCGGAGTCCCTTTTACAGGTACCACGTTCGAGTTGGAACCCGCAAGAACGTCCTCTTCCCTCGTTCCAGAACGACGAAGTTTCCAGGAGCTTGGCCGACCCCAACACTGGAGAAGAGCATCCTTGCATGAACAGTACGTTATACAAAGTTAAAAATTTAAAATTTTAAATTCTCTAAATAGAAATGAAAACATGATAGATCAGGTCAGATTTTATCGTTAAAAAGTCAAATATGTATTATAACTATATATTCAGCTTTATTCTGACCTGTGATCTGTTAAAGACTTTTTAAATACTTAAATTTAGTCCATTTCAAAACCTGACCTAAAATTTGTTAATGAACATGTTAAGAAAATAAAAAATATGCTAAAATTTTGAATTCCCTAATATCTAATAAAAAACAAACACAATTTTTCATATATTTATTAAAATAATTTGATAGATAAGTAGTAAATAATAAGGTCTTTAATTTAAAGATTTAGAATTTAAACTTCACTTGTAACATAATTGACCTTACAAGCTTTTTAATGATCTCGAGTTTGGCATCTTAAAATAAACAGACTTTATCATGAGTTTAGACCTAAATTTCTTTTTTATTGGCCACGTCAGATCCAAATCCCCTAACAGATCATTTGGCCTTATTTTACTCTAATTTTAAATTTTAAATTTTAAATTTTAAATTCTATACTCTGAATTAGTTTTATTTTATTTAACTTTAAATATTCTGTTTATTTGAGTTTTGAGTATTTTTGTTGTTTTTAGTTTTAGATTTTTTTTAATATGTTGATTTCTTTTTGCTTGTTGGTTAATTTTTAAATTAGTTGGCTATTGGCCCTCTGGACTTGTATTACTTGTTCTACCCTAATTGACCTGGTCTCCTAAATACACTAGTTTATAATCAAACCACGTTAATTAACATAATTTCTATACGACCCATTCCTCGCATCACTTTCAATGGTTCCGTAATTTAATCTTCATCAACCTAAAGCGACGAAAAAATGAAAAGTAGTAAATTCTTTTTAGTAAAATACACAAGTTAACTCACGCTAGTAATATTGATATTGCGTTTTAATTTCCAAGTTTCAACACACGCATTGATTCATTTGACTAACACACTACCGTACAAACCACATACATATCCCTCTCTAGAACCTATAAGGTTCCACTTTTGTAAATATATATAGGGATGGCAACGAAGTCGAACACAAGTGAGGGATGTCTAGCTCTTTGCTTTCCGTCTCCATTTTTAGATTTATTCTTTGTCTCTGTCTCTATTTTTTGTCCTGAGAAAATATTGCTCTCTATTTTTATTTTTTATAGCAGTTCATTTTTTGTGGGATCTCATTTTTTATCTCTTTAATAGTTCTGACTAATAATTATTTTTTGTAAGACTTTATACAAAAAGTCTAAATGACAAGATGGTAACTTTTTTCGAAATGATATATTAGAGGAATGCCACAGCGAGACAGAATACAGAGCAGTGGACGAGGTGGAAGACGTGACAGTAGAGAGGAGAATGGACACGACGGCAGAATTATGGAAAAGAGAACGAACCCCACCCTTGAAGAGGAGAAAGAACGGTGCGAATAAAGAGAACGACGTAGTGAGGGTGATGGCATGGTGAGAGGTGACGATGCGGTTAGAAGGGAGAGTGGCGAGGGAGTGACTGCAAAGAGGTTGGATAGAGTATGGACGACGTTAGGGATCTCTGAATTGAAGAAGAGTTATGAAAATGAGAATTAGGAATTTTGGGGGTCTATATATATATATATATATATATATATATATATATATATATATATATATATATATATATATATATATATATATATATGGCATGTGAAATGACTAAAAAACATATATGAGAAATAAATTATTAAAGACAACAAATATTCTCCACATACAAGTCATTTTCTGATACAAGTCCATACAAGTCTCTTTAACCTAATTCACCTAACGTGCTACTATCTAACCAACTTTTCAATCAGCACGCGAATATATAACTATCTAGCTTTTTTGAAAGGATTTCATTTTCATTTTCGAATTTTCTCAGCATTTTTAATCTATGTTCTCTTCCATCTCTACGTTCTCTGTGTTTCTCTTCATTTGTTCTCTGCATTCTCTTTCTTCATTTTTTGCGATTTTCTTCGTTCTCTATGTTTTTTAAATCAATCTCTGAAATCAGTTTTGAACAGTTACCTCATTGTTAAAGATGATAAATGATTCAAGTTCAGATTATCAATTGAATCAGAGTGAAGTGGATTATTATTTTGAATCCAATTAAGTGACTGAGGTGTAGTTTGATTCTAATTAATGTTTTCGTTAGTAGTTTTGGATTATGTAAGTAAATAATATCGTTTTTGTTTGTGAAAATTGCTGTTCATCATTGATGGTTTGAATTGAATGTACTGTAGGAGTTCTACATTAAAGAAAATATTTTTGTGTATTTGTAGCAAATTTTGGTGTAAAACTAAGATATTTATGTATATTGTTAAGAATTTTTGGTGTATGTGTACTAATAAGTTCTGCATAATTCAAAACTATTCTTCTCCCTCCTCCTCATCTACTGCTGCTTCTTTTTTTCATCATTATCACTATCTTCTTCTTCTTCTTCTTTTTCTTATTCATCTTTTCCTTCTTGTTTTAGCTTCTCAAGTTTCTTCTTATTTTACTCTCTTAACAAAAATAAAAACAAAAAAGATCAAATAAAGAAGAAGAAGAAACACACCATGCTACAAAATTACTTGGAAGAGTATGAACCTATATTAATTCAACTAAAAGAAAGAAAGAAATAAAAAAAAGACAGCATTAAAGTAAATATTTTTGTGTATTTGCTGCAAATTTTGGTGTAAAACTAACATATTTATGTGTATTGTTTAAGAATTTTTAGTGTTTTTGTACTGATAATAAGGTTTACATAATTCAAAATTCTTCCTCTTCTTCCTCCTTATCTTCTACTGTTTCTTATTCTTTTTTTTTTCATCATCATCATCATCACCATCTTCTTCTTTTTTTTTTCTTATTCATTCTTTTCTTCTTGTTTTACCTTCTCAAGTTTCTTCTTACTTTACTCTCTTAATAAAAATAAAAACAAAAAAAATCAAATAAAGAAGAAGAAGAAACACATAATACTACAAAATTACTTGGAAGAGAATGAACTTACATTCATTCAACTAAAAGAAAGAAAGAAATAAGAAAAAAAAAGAAAAAAAATGCAGCATTGAAGAAAATATTTTTGTGTATTTGCAATAAATTTTGGTATAAAACTAAGATATTGATGTGTATTGTTTAAGAATTTTCAGTGTTTTTGTATTGATAAGTTTCGCATAATTTAAAAGTCATCCTCTTCCTCCTCCTCGTCTTTTTCTGCTTCTTTTTCTTGATCATCTTCTTATTTCATTTTCTCATAATTCTTTTCGAATTCAGTTTCAAAACTTCCTTCACTTTTTGCGACAATTCTAAGAGATTTTTGAGAGATTTTGATTCTTATTTGAATTTTGTATGTTGCGGTTTTGATTGAAGGAGAAGAACTATTTGTCATAATAATTTTTGCACATTCAAGAACTGGGAAAGCGCGTATTTACACGTAATTTAAACTAAGAGTTGTTTTTGTGAAGTTTGAACCAACTTGCATTGTATGAATTTTATATGTAAAAAGACTTGTATACGTAGCAAGTCTGTAAAAATAATTAAGTAAATTTATAAATTTCGAAAATTAACGAGATAAGGTGGAGATCCTCGGTCGAATCCCTACGCCTATCTTAAGAGAATTTTTCCCGTCCATATCTTCGTAAAAAAAAATTTTTTACAGTCAAATCTTCATTCGAGACGATTCTGCATAAATTCCCATGTCTCGAAAAATTTTGCCATCCCTAAATGTATACAAGATGGTGCAAATTCTTGCTTCTTTCTTCCGAAGCACTTGCAAATTTAAATAATATTACGTTCAAATAAACTGAAGTTGCATGTGGGCATTATGTTTATTTATATTAATTAACATTGGCCCAAGCAGGGAATTCAACATATTTTTCAAGAGTAGTTAGTTAATTAGTTCAATAGCTAGGTTGCGCATGACGCCATCCCACTATATACTTACAAATTAATAAGTTGAACGGGTCTTTCACGTTGCAAGTTTAGCAATTAATTGTGAAATAAATCCACTAAGGCAGGGATGTTTATTTTGTCTCTAATGGAGAAATTTCAATTCTTGAACTGGCCAACTTCAAGTGACCAGTAAAACCCTCGTACTCGGAAAGTGTATTGACCCTTTCAACGAGGATCATAGAGTCTTCTTGGAAAAAAGAGGAGAAAACATTTCCAGTTTCTAATATAAAAGGACAAATGTAAATTAACATCCAATCACTTGAAAGATTACTACTGACTAATAGATTCGTAGATACGACTTTCTTTTGTCTTCAGTTGAAACCCTGGTCTCCCATTGGCTAACATAAATTTACACGTAAATTAACTGTTTCATTTTTTATTGTTATATTTGAAGTGCCCCAATGTACACTTCACGCTTCTGCTCACTATAAATTCCCTCTTCCACTTTTTGGTTTCCCATTATCTCATCGACCTTGCACCACTGAGCACTACTCCTTTATTAATTCAAGGTTTCCAGTTCGACCTTCCTGATTCCTTGTTGAAACTGATCACTAGTAATAAAAAGATGATGAGGAAGGTGTTTGGTTATCTTAAAAGGAGAATATCACCTAAGAAATTTGCAAAAGTAGAGCCACTGAAAGTGACAGAAGCTGTGTACAGAGATGAGTTAACGAATAAGAAGCAGCAACCGCCAAAGAAGACAATGGTAAAGAAAACTGTGCGGTTTGCGGATGCAGAACCTACCATTTTGGGAGAAGAAAAGTGCATTAGTGAAGATAATGAATGGAGGAGGGAAAAGGGAGAAGGGAATCAAGGGATAAGAGTGAAGGTAAAAATGACAAAGGAAGAAGCGTTTCGATTGCTATCAAAATGCAATAATAATGGAGGAGTTCTTGAATTCAAGGATGTTGCACGTGAACTTGTGTCCATCCCAACGAACCGAGTTTGCGTTGTGTCCCCTTATTGCCCCAAGAACAATAATTTGCACTTGTAGCAAGCTCAATATACTGCAATAGCCTTCTTTGTGTTTTATTTTTTTTCCTTCCTTCTTAGAGTGGGATGACTATACACAATTTTTGACATATCTGAGATATGGTTCTTTTTCTTGTATAATTATTAGCACAGATCTAGATGTAGTCCATAGTTTAGTATCTCTGTATAAAAATTAGTTTTACTATATACTTTTGATAAATTAGGTATCTAATAGTAATAGTGATACATACATATACCGGCTAAGTAAGAAAAGAGATCAATCAAATTGAAGCTGCAGTCAGATACATATAGTGAGTTTGCGAGTTTCAGGAAACCAAAATAAAGTATATCGTCCTATACTAATTAATTGTAAATTTGTGAGATATATTTTTAAAATAGATAAAGAGTTATGATTAAAAAGTTATATTTTTTTTATAGGGGTGATTTATTCAAAAGTTTGTAACTTATTAAAAAGTGGTAATTCATTGAATAGTTATATTTTTTGAAAGAATAATATTTTTATGCATAAAGACGTTGTTGCATATTGTATGCTTATAAATTCCTCTAATTTCATTATTTTTGGATAATCTATCTTAACATTTTTTTTGTGTGCGAAAGAAAAAAGAATAAAAAATATTATTTTATAAAATATCAATAGTGTAAGGCTTGACTATATAAATATAAAATTAAAATAAATAAATGTTCTTTATTATAAATTACAGAAAATTCATAAGTAATTCATTTTTGCACATCATAGTAAATTGATGATGGGACAATTAAGTCTAAAGAAAAATTTGTATAACACACGTGTTAAAGAATTACACTAATAATTCTCTATTTTTAAATTGCAATTTTTATTCTATTATTCTCATCTTCCAAATTTCAAGTAATTTTCAAATTATAGAACTCACAAAACTTATGTTAAATCTTCTGAAAGATAAGACATCATCTCCTACTAGCTAAGCTTACTGAACATACATGTCAATAAATAGATTTCATAATAACGGTGAATTTGGCATTTTCACATGAATTAAGAAAGAGAAATGTTAGGGGAGTAATATTTTTTATTAATATTAATTAATATTTTAAATTAATATTTTATTTTTATATTATTAAAATTTAAAATTTAATATAAAAATATTTTTATTTTAGTAAAAATTAATAAATTTATTAATTATATATCATTATTCATTAAAAAATGGTATTTACTTATGGATGCATTGGCTTATTTAGTATTTTTTTTTTGGAATATGGTGTTTGATTGTTTAATTAGGGTCAGTTTTGTTTTGACTCTGGAGTAATGATTGTAATTTTCGATTTAGTTATGTGGTTAGTGATTTAAAGTTTTTTTTTTAATATATTGGTTAGTAATTAAAGATAATATCTATGATACACTACTAACTCCAGAAGGCCTAAGAGACAATAAAGAGAAACAAGAAGCTGAAACATCTGTTCCAGACCCATTCAACAAAAGAACTATAAAGATCTTTTATTGGGCTAAAAGAAAAAAGGGGTAGAACACTAAGAGGTTCTTGTGAAAGAAAAAGAGATGGGAGGAATAAAAGTGCATTCTAAAAAATCTCGTGTCCAAAAATAATTTTTTATTTTTTCAATCTGTGCTTGAAGCTACCACTATGTGTGATAAATATGTTTGGGGTGGAAATTCACGTTCCCATAAACCCATAGACCCCCATAGTAGAGACTGAGAGGTAGAGGCTCGAAAAGGAAAGAAATTTAGGATGAAAGGCGATGGAAGCAGTTTCACTGGAGATACGTTTATGGTTCTGTCACAGAAAGATTGGATGCTAGGTGATGAAGAGGAAGGCAATGGTGAAGAAGGTAGGCAAATCAAGTCTTTTAGAGATGCAATTAAGGGAAGGCGAAACCCAGTAGTAGAGGTTGAAGAGGAGAAATGTGTTACGCATTCTATAGAAAAGAAAAAGGAATCTACAAGAGAATGTAAGACTGCGAACATAAACTCAAATTAGTATAATGATAGAGAGAAGTTGAACTAGGAGATCAGGGTAGAGAAGATTAATGGTATTTACAAGTTTGTTATAAACGACACTGCTTTGAAGAGTTTGAGACACCATTTGGTGGAAAACCCTCGTTGTGAAGCTTTTGGGTAAGCGTATATCACTAGAAGTCTTTAGTAGGAGGTTGGAGGCCATTTGGGGCAAACAAGGAAGTATTGGGGTGATTGATATAAGGAATGGCTTTTCATTGTGAAGTTTTATTCACAAGAAGATCTTGATTTCGCTCTAACTGGGTGGCCTTGAAAATTTTTTTATTACTATCTTGCTATAAAGTTCTGAAAATCTAACTTTAATCCAGTTGAAGCTACCATTGAAACCATAACTGCTTGGGTACACCACCCTGGATTGGCTATTGAATATGAAGAAAATATTTTCCATAGAATAGGTAATCTAGTGGGTAGGACCTTGAGACACCAATACTGTCGATAAAAGCAGGGATAAATTTGCTAGATTGTGTGTGGAGTTAGATCTCAATGAGCCATTGGTATTTTAATATTCCATCAATGGTGTCAAATATACGGTGGAGTATAAAAGATTGCACAACATATGCTTTTCATGCGGTATGGTGGGACATGAAAATTTTTAACGTCTTAAGAATAGAAAAGCAGTGACGAACCAAGCCGCTGGTAAAGAAGGAGAAAGTTATAATGGAGGAGGTGGGGGAAGTCCAGAAGCCAGAAGCAATAGAGAAGATGGGAGCAGAAATGGTAATAATAATAAAGTTCTAAAAACCTAACTTTAATCCAATTGAGGCTACTATTGAAATCATTACTACGCGACTTGGATACACCATCTTGGGTTGGCTATCGAATATTATGAAGAAAATATGCTCCATAGAATAGATAATCTAGTGGGTAAGACCTTGAGACACCAATATTGTCGATAAAATCAAGGATAAATTTACTAGATTGTGTGTGGAGTTAGATCCCAATAAGCCATTGGTATCTCAATATTCCATCAATAATGTCAAATATATGGTGGAGTATAAAAGATTAGACAACATATACTTTTTATGCGGTATGGTGGGATATGAGAATTCTCAATGTCTTAAGAATAGAAAAGCAATGACGAACCAAGCCACTGGTAAAGAAGGAGAAATTTATAATAGAGGAGGTGAGGGAAGTCCAGAAGCCAGAAGCAATGGAGAAGATGGGGGCAGAAATGGTAATAACAATAAAGATAAGGGTAAAAATATCTTAGAGGATAAAGAGAAGGCCTATGGATCTTAGATGGTAGTGCGAAAAGCACCACGTGAAAGGAAAGCAAGAAAAGCAATGCAGTAGTAGATAATGAGAATGTGAGAGGTGAAAGCCATAAAGGCATACAAATTAGGAAAGGTACAAGGTTTCAGGCACTTCACAATTTGGAACAATCGAATCTTAATGGGGATAATAGGTCAAATCACAATTATTTGAATAAGAACAATATCATTTTGCATAAGAAGCCACATACAGCCCAAAATCATATGCTCAATGGAGCCACTCAGAGGATTAAGTTGTCAAATTTAATTTACTTTTATTCTATTCAATACTTTGATATGTTTGTTTGAGTGATTTAAGGTTTAGGAGGCAGAATGGCTTGGAAAGATGGAGGAAAAGGATGCAAAATGGTAGAGAATTTATGAAGAAAATGAGTTTCGGAAATTTGCTAAGTCGTGCTTACGCATAGGTTGTCTGTACGCATCACCATTAATTCGTGCGTACGCACCATGCGTGCGTACGGATCAATCACAGCTAGTGACTCATTTAAAATAGCACGTGACTCGTGATTTCAAGCTCAATTTTGGCCCAGTCCAACTCATTTCTGAAGTATATGGAGGCAAGACTCAAGGGGAATCAACCAAGTAGTGTAGAAGTAGTATAGTAGTAGTGTAGTACTATGGTTTAGGTGATTCTAGAGAGAGAAGCTCCAACTTCTCTCCAGAATTTTAGGGTTTTTAGGGTTTCTTAGTTTAATTTCTCTTTAGTTTTAGGTTTTGATCTTGTTTTAGTTTAGTTTTCTTTATATTTTCTCGTTCTACCATCTTAGTTTACTTAGTTTTATTGTTAGTTATCTTTGCTAATTTTAGTTTATGAACAATTATTGAATTCTCATTTTTATTTAATGCAATTTGTTATTTCTATGTTTAATTGATGCTTATTTGAGCTGTTATTATTGTTTTCTTGTATTTGGTAGTTATAGATTTTGTTATTCTTACAATTTATGATATTTATATTTATACCTTCTAAGTATTAGATAAAATGTCTTCCTTAGTTGTAGAGTAGAATTTTGTATTCTTGGCTTGGGATTGAGGACTTAGGTGACCTTAAGTCATTGATGTCCAATATTGATTGGTGATTTAAGGTTGTTAGTTGATTTTGTTTCCACTAACGCTATCCTTTCACTAAGCCTAATAGTGAATTGGTTAGAATATGTGGATTAAATCAATTATGCCTTTTTTATGATGTTTAGGAGTTGATCAATTATGCCTTATATTCACTGATATCACCACGGGATCATCCATATTTGGATATGATGTCCTTAGGTTGGATGCACCAAAGATGATTTGAGAAGTTGGAAACGGGGTAGAACTGCTGAGATGAGATCTGTTAATCATCATCATAGCTTGGTATCTTCTCTTCTTAGCGGTGGAATTCGCTCCTCTGCCTACAAAATCACCTGAAATATAGTTTGTTACCACTTTGGATGCAGGGACTTCAACATGTCCGTGCCATGGATCTTTGTCTTGGCTCTCCGAGTTATATCTCAGCTTGTCTAAATCTCCTGCTGCTTCCTTCTGGCCTCGGGAAGTGACGTATTTGTCTAGTAGGCCTTGTCTTGCCAATCTTTCCAGCAAGTCCTTGGCCACTACACATTCGTCGGTGGTATGACCGAACTTCTGATAAAAAGCACAGTGTTTGCTTTTGTCTACATACTTCTGATCTTGATATGTTCCTGCCCTACTAGGTGGTTTTATCAGTTTGTTATGCAAGATTTCTTTTATTATGTCCTCCTTTTTGGTGTTGAACTTGGTGTAAGAGTCGAACTTCGGAGCAAGTTTGAACGGCTCTTTGACGTCCTTGTTTTGTTATCTGTGTGGCTTTTTGTCTTCTTTTCGAAACGATGATCTTTCACCTTTCCTAGCTTCTCGTAGTTCTTCAACTTCAATTTGTCCTGTCGCTTTTTCTTGGAATTCCTCTAATGTCTTTGGTTTTGGCACCGCTATTGCTTCTTGGAACTTCCCAGGCCGAAGTCCGCTCTTTATGGCATGCAACTGTACTTCTGCATTAAAGTTAGGGATTTCCATGGTAGCTGTCGTAAAACGCATCATGTAATCCTTCAAGCTCTCATGTTGTCCTTGCTTGATTGTGCTAAGGTAATCTGAATCCCTTACATAAATCTTGGAAGCTGTAAAATGGTTAATGAATAGTTTAGCAAATTCATCAAAGCTAGAAATGGAGCCTGCAGGTAGGTTAGAGAACCATACAAGTGCGGCTCCATCTAAAAAAGTTGGGAACGACCGGCACAAGATAGGAACGGAGTCACTGTTAAGAAACACATGGATTCAAATTTTGTAACGTTGAATTTAGGATCTCTGATCCCCCTGTACGGTGTCAGCGTCATGGGAAGTGTGAAATTCTTAGGTATTTCAAAATTCATGATTTCTCTTGAAAAAGGGCCATTTCGTCTCCTCTCTGTTTTTGGTGCTGTTTCTCCCGTTTTCGCATTAGACTCTGATTGATGTTCCTCATTGTTATCGACCTTCTTCTTGTCATTCTTCACGTTGCCATTGTTCTGCACTGCCGTCAGTAACTCAGCCATCTGTTGGTTCTCAGCCAACAAGGCAGCGTTGGTGGCCAACAGTTCAGCATTGGTCAGACTGGCCTGGGAGGTTACTGAGTGGTATGTCATGGCTCAGTGTTATTTCTAAAAAAGAAAGGAAATTCAAAAGGAACAAATATTTGTCATGTTAGTGCTATAAAGAGGCGGGCCCCACGGTGGGCGCCAGATGTTCTTGCAAGGATGCTCTTCTCCGGTGTTGGGGTCGGCCAAACTCCTGGAAACTTCGGTGTTTTGGGATAGGGGAAGAGGACATCCTTGAGAGTTCCAACTCCAGCGTGGTACCTCCAAAAGGGACTCCAACGCTCAAGTTAGTATGAGTATTTTATCAATAAAAGGTGTAATTGTTTATGCAGACGGGATAGGCTGTATGATTGCCCCCTTTACTGTAGTTCCTGTTTGTTTGATTTATAGGTTCTTTTTTCTTTGAATTGTTTGTCGAGATGTTGGTGGCTAGGTTTGGAATTTTTGGGATGAGAACAGAGCTTACTCAGTTGTAGGTGAGTGATGCCGAGAATCTCGGAGAAAGTGGGTGGTGATGAACTTTGAATTTATGTTGCCGAGGTATAAGCCGCTTGTCCGAGATATTAGGGTATGATACACATACTATTATCTAATGTTATATTTTTGGTGTTATACTATTATGTAATCTAATCAGTTTTTTTGTCTGTGGTACGAATTATAATATTTAGTAGGATATTCATGAATACAGATAATTCAACTAATCGATCAAAATTTACCTAATCAGATTTAATTAGTTCTATACTCGTAAGATAATTAGGTCTAATAGAATATGATCTAATTAAATCCATTCTTAATTAGTTTAATTATATTTTTTTTGGTAGAATCCAACGTAACCTGACTTTTTTTAATTAGTTTTATATTACATAAAAATAATAAAGTTTGCCAAAGTATAAATATTAGATGATATTTAGTTAAATATAAATTTGATAGTTTATTATAGTTTGTAATTTACCTATTATCTCTCTTTTATTTTTTGTTTCACTATTATATATTCACAAAAAAAATCTTTTTTTCAAATTTAATTTTTAAATGAGCATTTGATTAGTCCAAATCAAATTTAATCAGTTCGAGTCCACCTATAAAAAATCTCTTATCTAAGCCAATTTAAATTAATTAAATTTAACCGGTTGTTTTTTTTTTTCTTTCTTGATTTTGAATCAACACGACCCTTGGATATCCTAACATTTAGGGTTAGAATTTAGAAGTGTAGTTTAATGTCCAAGGTGTCTAGGGGTGCACAAGACCCGATCCGGTCCGAAGACCCGGACTGGGTCTGGTGACTTCAGGACAAATTTGGTCCGGCTTTGTTATGGTCCGGTCAGACTTAAGATTTCAATACATAGTCCCAGTTATTTATTAAATCAGGCGCGGGCCAAGTTTCGGGTTACCCGGCCCCGGCCCGCTGGATCCGTGTAGGCGTGCAGTAAAAAAAAATAAAAAATATGCATTATGTTTCTTGCCTTTGTGTTCAATGTTCACAATTTCACTCTTCAGGCTTCACACTTCACAGCCCACAATATTCAAGGGCTAGGGCACAGCAGACACTCTCTCTCACTCAAACTCTTTTCCCTGGGAAGCAACGTCGCAGCCCTAACGGCCAGCGGAGAGCTCCTCCTTCACACCTCCATACCATTTATGCTTCTTAATCTTACCTCACTCTCTCCTTCACCACCAACTTCTTTAGGTTTTTCGCTATCCTTTTTTAACCTTCTTCCTCTTTCTCCACCAAGTCTAATCAACCACCACAATAGCTTACCATCAACCACTGCGTGCACTAGTAACTCGCCTTCAATCACCTCTCAAAAACTCACACTACAAAAAATGTTGGTTAAAATGATGCTTATATTATGGTGGTTTTATGTAACCACCATAATTTTTGTTAATTTCGGCAGAAATTAAGGTCTGCCATATTATTCCAGTGATTGGTGGCGGTTTTTGTAGAATACGGTAGTTTAAAATTGCCATTATCTTTAGTCTTCCTTTCTAAAAAAAACAAGACTTAGAGGCGATGTTGTTGTGCATATCAGATGATGAGAATGAGAGTAATGTTGCGAATGAGAGAATGAGTGTAACGCGTGAATGTGACAAACCTAACCCTAGTTTTCTGCCGCCGTTCATCTTCTCACCACCGCTTAGCTCCAAGTTGCCGTTAGAAACGTTATCATTGTTGTTGCCTTCGGTGGAGCTTCTGCGATCTAATTTTTTGCTTTGATTTGGGGGTTTGCTTTCTGTTCACAACCGTTCATCATCTCCTCGCTGCCGCAAGCGACACAGTTGTTGCTCTCTCTGATAGAGCTTCTGAGATCTAGTCCTTTGGCTTCAATTTTCATATTCAATCTGGTTTTCTAGCTGTGAAGCTATTGTTGCTGCCTCCGACTAAACTTGTATGATTTGGTTCTACCATCCATATTAATTCACAGTAATCTACTTGATCTTCTTTTTTATTTTCCTCCTCCATACGATTAAAATAGTGTTAACTGATTTAAATTACATGATTAATGTGAAATTAATTGATGATTACCTTACTCGTATTAAAGTTTCAGAAAAAAGAGGTAGCAACATAGGGAGGCCTGGTAATTTCGGAGGTTCTAAAGGAAAAATTCCTCTTAGTGACCAATTTTCTAGAACACTTTTTGTTAGAAACATTAATAGCAATGTAGAATTAAATAATGTATATCCAAACCATGTATAACGCTTGCAAGCATCGTGGATTTGTTATGATTTCTCACTTCTGTATTCTCTTCTTCTTCGATCCACTCAACATTGCTCGTAGTGTGTTTCTGTTCATTCTCAATATCTATTTTTATTCTCTTTCTCTTCTTTTTCATTCTCAATTGCTTTTTTTCTAACTGTATTTTGGTTCAGTATTGTTATGCTTGCCATATGGTTGATGAATTTTCCGAGAGAGATGGAAAAGAGTGGAACTTGTTTTCTATTATAGATGATGATTCTTTGGTGCTTATTGTTTACTGTTATAGATGCATGTTCATCATTGTGCATTTTTGAAATTCAAAACTAGCTTAGCTCCCAATGTGAATCCAGCAAGGACATGCTATCTTTGTTTTCTTTTTTCATCAATGTCATGACTTGCATGCTCACATTTTGTTATTTACTTGAAGAAAGAAATAAAAGATTCAGAAGATCTTCCACAAAGCCTTTGTTATTGTTAGAAATTACCTTGTTTCCATGATCAATAAAATCAACATGGTAGTCATCCATAATGGAATCTTCCCTGATGAGCGGATAATTTATACGCTTTTTGGCATTGTTTTTAGGTAGTTTTTAGTAAGTTCAAGCTACTTTTAGGGATGTTTTCATTAGTTTTTATGTTAAATTCACATTTCTGGACTTTACTATGAGTTTGTGTGTTTTTCTGTGATTTCAGGTAAATTCTGGTTGAAATTGAGGGACTTGAGCAAAACTCTGAAAAAGGCTGACAAAAGGACTGCTGATGCTGTTGGAATCTGACCTCCCTGCACTCGAAATGGATTTTCTGGAGCTACAGAACTCCAATTGGCGCGATCTCAACGGCGTTGGAAAGTAGATATCTAGAGCTTTCCAGCAATATATAATAGTCCATACTTTATTCGGAAATTGACGACGTAACTTGGCGTTGAACGCCAAGTACATGCTGCTGTCTGGAGTTAAACGCCAGAAAAACGTCATGATCCGGAGTTGAACGCCCAAAACACGTTATAACTTGGAGTTCAACTCCAAGAAAAGCCTCAACTCGTGGATAGATCAAGCTCAGCCCAAACATACACCAATTGGGCCCCGGAAGTGAATTTATGCATCAAATACTTACTCATGTAAACCCTAGTAGCTAGTCTAGTATAAATAGGATAAGTTACTATTGTATTAGACATCTTTGGTCTCAATTTTGTTTTATTCTTCATCTTAAGAGACTATTGATCACATTCAGGGGGCTGGCCATTCGGCCATGCCTGAACCTTTTACTTATGTATTTTCAACAGTGGAGTTTCTGCACACCATAGATTAAGGGTGTGGAGCTCTGCTGTACCTCAAGTTTCAATACAATCACTATTACTTTTTATTCAATTCTCTTTTATTCTTATTCCAAGATATACGTTACACTTAACTAGATGAATGTGATGATCCGTGACACTCATCATCATTCTCACTTATGAACACACGTGACTGACAACCACTTCCGTTCTACCTTAGGCCGGGCGCATATCTCTTAGATTCCCCAACAGAATCTTCGTGGTATAAGCTAGATAGATGGCGGCATTCATGAGGATCTGGAAAGTCTAAACCTTGTCTGTGGTATTCCAAGTAGGATTCTGGGATTGAATGACTGTGACGAGCTTCAAACTCCTGAAGGCTGGGCGTGATGACAAGCGCAAAAGAATCAAGGGATTCTATTCCAACCTAATTGAGAACCGACAGATGATTAGTCGTGCTGTGACAGAGCATAGGAACGTTTTCACTGAGAGGATGGGATGTAGCCATTGACAACGGTGATTCCCTACATACAGCTTGCCATGGAAAGGAGTAGGAAGGATTGGATGACTGTAATAGGAAAGTAGAGATTCAAGAGGAGCACAGCATCTCCATACACTTATCTGAAATTCCCACTATTAATTTACATAAGTATTTCTATCCCTTTTATTTTCTTTTTATTATTAATTTTCGAAACCCAAAACTATTTAATCTGCCTAACTGAGATTTACAAGGTGACCATAGCTTGCTTCATACCAACAATCTCTGTGGGATCGACCCTTACTCACGTAAGGTATTACTTGGATGACCCAGTACACTTGCTGGTTAAGTTGAACGGAGTTGTGAACTATGGTATTGGCATCATGTTTTTGGCGCCATTACCAGGGAATGAAAAGCAATGAATTTTGCAAAATGGAATAACAATTGAATCACAATTTCGTCCACCAAGTTTTTGGCGCCGTTGCCAGGGATTGTTCGAGTATGGACAACTGACGGTTCATCTTGTTGCTCAGATTAGGTAATTTTCTTTTCAAAAAGTTTTCAAAATTTTTCTTTAATTTTCGTTTTTTTTTCAAAGAATATTTTTGAAAAAAATAAAATAAAAATACAAAAAAATTAGAAAAACATAAAAATCAAAAATATTTTGCGTTTCTTGTTTGAGTCTTGAGTCGAATTTTAAGTTTGGTGTCAATTGCATGCTTTAAAAATTTTTCTTGCATTTTTTTCGAAAATCTCATGCATTCATAGTGTTCTTCATGATCTTCAAGTTGTTCTTGACAAGTCTCCTTGTTTGATCTTGATGATTTCTTGTTTTGTGTTGTTTGTTGTTTTTCATGTGCACTTTTGCATTCATATTTTCCATGCATTAAAGATTTCTAAGTTTGGTGTCTTGCATGTTTTCTTTGCATCAAAATTTTTTCAAAATCATGTTCTTGATGTTCATCATGATCTTCAAAGTGTTCTTGGTGTTCATCTTGACATTCATAGCATTCTTGCATGCATTCATTGTTTTGATCTAAAAATTTCATGCATTGAGTATTTTTGTTGTTTTTCTCTCTCATAATTAAAAATTCAAAAATAAAAAAAATATATTTTCCTTATTTTCCTCCAAATTTTCGAAATTTTGGGTTGACTTGGTAAAAAATTTTTAAAATTAGTTGTTTCTTACAAGTCAAGTCAAATTTTCAATTTTAAAAATCTTATCTTTTCAAAATCTTTTTCAAAAATCATATCTTTTCCATTTTTTATTTTTATTCTCGAAAATTTTAAAAATTATTTTTCAAAATCTTTTTCTTATCTTTTATACCATATTTTCGAAAATATGCTAACAATTAATGTGATTGGTGCAAAAATTTGAAGTTTGTTACTTTCTTATTAAGAAAGGTTCAATCTTTAAATTCTAGAATCTTATCTTTCAGTTTCTTGTTAGTTAAGTCATTTTAAAAATTAAATCTTTTTCAAAATATCTTTTTATCTTTTATCTTATCTTTTTCAAACTTTATCTTTTTCAAAATTTGATTTCAAAATATCTTATCTAACTTCTTATCTTCTTATCTTTTTTAAAAATTTGATTTCATATCTTTTTCAATCAACTAACTAACTTTTTATTTGTTTCATATCTTTTTCAAAACCAACTAACTACTTTTCCCTCTCTAATTTTCAAAAATATCTCATCTCTTTTTCAAAAATTATTTTGTTTTAAATTTTAATTTTAATCTTATCTTATCTCCAATTTTCGAAAATTACTAACCTCTTTTTCAAAAATTATTTTCGAAATTTCCCTTCTCTTCTCTTATTCTATTTAATTAATTATTTACTAACACTTCTCTTCACCTCTCTTCATCTAAAGATCCGAACTCATTATATCCCTTGTGTTTGGATTCTTCTACCCCCTTCTTCTTCTACTAACATAAAGAAATTTCTATACTGTGACATAGAGGATTCCTCTTCCTTTTCTTGTTTTCTTCTCTTTCATATGAGCAGGAACAGGGAAAAAGGCACTCTTGTTGAAATTGATCCAGAACCTGAAAGGACTCTGAAGAGAAAATTAAGAGAAGCTAAATTAAATTATTCTAAAGGTAACCTTTCAGAAATTTTCGAACAAGAGAAGGAGATGGCAGCCGAAAATAATAATAATGCAAGGAGAATGCTTGGTGACTTCACAAAGCCAACGTCCAAGTTTGATGGAAGAAGCATCTCCATTCCTGCCATTGGAGCCAATAACTTTGAGCTGAAACCTCAGCTAGTTGCTTTAATGCAACAAAACTGCAAGTTTTATGGACTTCCATCTGAAGAACCTTATCAGTTCTTAACTGAGTTCTTGCAGATCTGTGAGACTGTAAAGACGAATGGAGTTGATCCTGAAGTCTACAGACTCATGCTTTTCCCTTTTGCTGTAAGAGACAGAGCTAGAATATGGTTGGATTCACAACCTAAGGATAGCCTGGACTCCTGGGATAAGCTGGTCACTGCCTTCTTGGATAAATTCTTTCCTCCTCAAAAACTGAGCAAGCTGAGAGTGGATGTTCAAACCTTCAAACAAAAAGATGGTGAATCCCTCTATGAAGTTTGGAAAAGATACAAGCAGCTGACCAAAAGGTGTCCATCTGACATGTTTTCAGAATGGACCATATTAGATATATTCTATTATGGTCTCTCTGAATTTTCAAAAATGTCACTGGACCATTCTGCAGGTGGATCTATTCACCTAAAGAAAACGCCTGAAGAGGCTCAAGAACTCATTGACATGGTTGCAAACAACCAATTCATGTACACTTCTGAGAGGAATTCCGTGAATAATGGGATACCTCAGAAGAAA
Organism: Arachis hypogaea; assembly: GCF_003086295.3. Taxonomy (NCBI): domain Eukaryota; kingdom Viridiplantae; phylum Streptophyta; class Magnoliopsida; order Fabales; family Fabaceae; genus Arachis; species Arachis hypogaea. The sequence continues at coordinate 99,459,697 of NC_092038.1, forward strand.
GGAGTTCTTGAAATTGATGCTCTGAATGCCATATTGGCTCAGAACAAAGTGTTGACTCAACAGGTCAACATGATCTCTCAAAATCTGAATGGACTGCAACATGCATCCAACAGTACTAGAGAGGCAGCTTCTGAAGAAGCTTATGATCCTGAAAACCCTGCCATGGCAGAGGTTAATTACACGGGTGAACCTTATGGAAACACCTATAACCCATCATGGAGAAATCATCCAAATTTCTCATGGAAGGATCAACAAAAGCCTCAACAAGGCTTTAACAATGGTGGACGCAATAGGCCAAGCAATAGCAACCCATATCCATCATCTTCTCAGCAACAGACAGAGAATTCTGAACAAAACACTTCTAATCTAGCCAATATAGTCTCTAACCTGTCAAAGGCCACTTTCAGTTTCATGAATGAAACAAGATCCTCCATTAGAAATTTGGAGGTACAAGTAGGCCAGCTGAGTAAGAAAGTCGTTGAAACTCCTCCCAGTATTCTCCCAAGCAACACAGAAGAGAATCCAAAAGGAGAGTGCAAGGCCATTGATATACTCAACATTGCCGAATGCACAAGGGAGGAAGAGGACGAAAATCCTAGTGAGGAAGACCTCCTGGACGTCCTTCAAGCAAGAAGGAGTTTCCTATTAAGGATCCAGAGGAATTTGAGGCTCATATAGAGACCATAGAGATTCCATTAAATCTCCTTCTACCATTTATGAGCTCTGAAGACTATTCTTCCTCTGAAGAGGATGAAGATGTGACTGGAGAGCAAGTTGCTCAATATTTAGGAGCTATCATGAAGCTGAATGCCAAGTTATTTGGTAATGAGACTTGGGAAAGTGAACCTCCCTTGCTCATTAATGAACTGGATACTTGGATTCAGAAAACTTTACCTCAAAAGAAACAAGATCCTGGCAAGTTCCTAATACCTTGTACCATAGGCACCATGACCTTTGAAAAGGCTCTGTGTGATCTGGGGTCAGGGATAAATCTTATGCCACTCTCTGTAATGGAGAAGCTGGGGATCATTGAGGTACAACCTGCCTTGTTCTCATTACAACTGGCAGACAAGTCATTGAGACAAGCTTATGGATTAGTAGAGGACGTGCTAGTAAAGGTTGGAGGCCTTTACATCCCTGCTGATTTCATAATCTTAGACACTAGGAAGGAAGAGGATGATTGCATCATCCTTGGAAGACCTTTCCTAGCCACAGCAGAAGCTGTGATAGATGTCAACAGAGGTGAATTAGTCCTTCAATTGAATGGGGACTACCTTGTGTTTAAGGCACATGGCCATCCCTCTGTGACAAAAGAGAGTAAGCATGAAGAGCTTCTCTCAGTTCAGAGTCAAGAAGAGCCCACACAGTCAAACTCTAAGTTTGGTGTTGTGACGCCACAACCAAACTCTAAGTTTGGTGTTAAGACCCCATATCCAAACTCTAAGTTTGGTGTTGGGACTATACAAATATTGACCTGATCACCTTGTGGCTCCATAAGAGCCACTGTCAAGCTATTGACATTAAAGAAGCACTTGTTGGGAGGCAACCCAATTTTATTTATCTAATTTTTATTTTATTGTTATTTTGTGTTTTATTAGGTACATGATCATGAGGAGTCACGAAAAAATCATAAAAATTAAAAATAGAATAAAAAACAGCAGAAGAAAAAATTCACACCCTGGAGGACGCACAGGCTGGCGTTCAACGCCAGTAAGATGCATCTGGCCGGCGTTCAACGCCAGAACAGAGCACCATTCTGGCGCTAAACGCCAGAAACAAGCAACATTCTGGCGCTGAACGCCAGGAATGTGCCCAGAGAGGAAAAACTGGTGCTGAACGCCAGTAACAAGCATGAAACTGGCGTTCAACGCCAGAAACATACTTTACATGGGCGTTGAACGCCCAGAATGTGCACCAATGGGCGTTTAAACGCCAGAATGGTGTGCAAAGGCATTTTACATGCCTATTTGGTGCAGGGATGGAATTTCTTGACACCTCAGGATCTGTGGACCTCACAGGATCCCCACCTACCTCGCCCTCTCTCTTTCCATTCATGGTCATCCCTTCTGTTTTTCATTCACCACCTACATCTATCCACTCTTCCCCATACACCCCACCTACCTTTACAATTCAACTTCTCTTCCCACCCAATCCCACCCATATAGCCGAACCCATCTCCCCTCACTCACCTCCATTTTCTTCTTCTTCTTCTTCCTCTCTTCTTTCTTCTCTTGCTCGAGGGCGAGCAATATTTTAAGTTTGGTGTGGTAAAAGCATAGCTTTTTTGCTTTTCCATTACCATTAATGGCACCTAAGGCCAGAGAAACCTCAAAGGGAAAACAAAAGCTTCCACCTCTGAGTCTTGGGAGATGGAAAGACTCATATAAAGCCGTCATAGCTCAGTAGTAGAACGTGTGGCTGCAAATCAAGAGATCCCTGAGATACCTCAGGGGATAAGTTATCCTCCACACAAATATTGGAAGCAACTAAGGGTAGAAACACCAAAATTACTAGGAATCATTCAACAGAAGCAAGGAAGAGACATAGAGGAGCTCAAAAAGCACCATTGGACCTTCAAGAAGGCGCCACCCTCACTCAGGTGGATTCATTCCTTGTTCTTATTTCTTTCTGCTTTTCGGTTTTTAATGTTGTGTTTATTTATGTTTTGTGTCTCTACTTCATGATCATTAGTATGTAACCATGCCTTAAAGCTATGAATAAAATCCATTAATCCTTCACCTCTCTTAAATGAAAAATGTTTTAATTCAAAAGAATAAGAAGTACATGAATTTCGAATTTATCCTTGAATTTAATTTTAATTATATTGATGTGGTGACAATACTTTTTGTTTTCTGAATGAATGATTGAACAGTGCATATGTCTTTTGATATTGTTGTTTATGAGTGTTAAAATTGTTGGCTCTTGAAAGAATGATGAACAAAGAGAAATGTTATTGAGGATCTGAAAAAAATCATGGAATTGATTCTTAAAGCAAGAAAAAGCAGTGAAAAGCAAAAGCTTGTGCGAAAAAAAAATGGCGAAAAAAAATAGAAAGAAAAAAAGAGAAAAAGCAAGCAGAAAAAGCCAATAGCCCTTAAAACCAAAAGGCAAGGGTAAAAAGGATCCAAGGCTTTGAGCACCAATGGATAGGAGGGCCCAAGGAAATTAAATCCAGGCCTAAGCGGCTAAATCAAGCTGTCCCTAACCATGTGCTTGTATCATGAAGGTCCAAGTGAAAAGCTTGAGACTGAGTGGTTAAAGTCATGATCCAAAGCAAAAGAGTGTGCTTAAGAGCTCTGGACACCACTAACTGGGGACTTTAGCAAAGCTAAGTCACAATCTGAAAAGGTTCACCCAGTTATGTGTCTGTGGCATTTATGTATCCGGTGGTAATACTGGAAAACAAAGTGCTTAGGGCCACGGCCAAGACTCATAAGTAGCTGTGTTCAAGAATCAACATGCTTAACTAGGAAATTCAATAACACTATCCAAAATTCTAAGTTCCCAGAGACGCCAATCACTCTAAACTACAAAGGAAAAAGTGAGATGCCAAAACTATTCAGAAGCAAAAAGCTACAAGTCCCGCTCATCTAATTATAATTAATATTCATTGATATTCTGGAATTTATAGTATATTCTCTTCTTTTATCCTATTTGATTTTCAGTTGCTTGGGGACAAGCAACAATTTAAGTTTGGTGTTGTGATGAGCGGATAATTTATACGCTTTTTGGCATTGTTTTTAGGTAGTTTTTAGTAAGTTCAAGCTACTTTTAGGGATGTTTTCATTAGTTTTTATGTTAAATTCACATTTCTGGACTTTACTATGAGTTTGTGTGTTTTTCTGTGATTTCAGGTAAATTCTGGCTGAAATTGAGGGACTTGAGCAAAACTCTGTAAAAGGCTGACAAAAGGACTGCTGATGCTGTTGGAATCTGACCTCCCTGCACTGGAAATGGATTTTCTGGAGCTACATAACTCCAATTGGCGCGCTCTCAACGGCGTTGGAACGTAGACATCCAGAGCTTTCCAGCAATATATAATAGTCCATACTTTATTCGGAAATTGATGACGTAACTTGGCGTTGAACGCCAAGTACATGCTGCTGTCTGGAGTTAAACGCCAGAAAAACGTCATGATCCGGAGTTGAACGCCCAAAACACGTTATAACTTGGAGTTCAACTCCAAGAAAAGCCTCAACTCGTGGATAGATCAAGCTCAGCCCAAACATACACCAATTGGGCCCCGGAAGTGAATTTATGCATCAAATACTTACTCATGTAAACCCTAGTAGCTAGTCTAGTATAAATAGGATAAGTTACTATTGTATTAGACATCTTTGGTCTCAGTTTTGTTTTATTCTTCATCTTAAGAGACTATTGATCACATTCATGGGGCTGGCCATTCGGCCATGCCTGAACCTTTTACTTATGTATTTTCAACAGTGGAGTTTCTGCACACCATAGATTAAGGGTGTGGAGCTCTGCTGTACCTCAAGTTTCAATACAATCACTATTACTTTTTATTCAATTCTCTTTTATTCTTATTCCAAGATATACGTTACACTTAACTAGAAGAATGTGATGATCCGTGACACTCATCATCATTCTCACTTATGAACGCACGTGACTGACAACCACTTCCGTTCTACCTTAGGCCGGGCGCATATCTCTTAGATTCCCCAACAGAATCTTCGTGGTATAAGCTAGATAGATGGTGGCATTCATGAGGATCCGGAAAGTCTAAACCTTGTCTGTGGTATTCCGAGTAGGATTCTGGGATTGAATGACTGTGACGAACTTCAAACTCCTGAAGGCTGGGCGTGATGACAAGCGCAAAAGAATCAAGGGATTCTATTCCAACCTGATTGAGAACCGACAGATGATTAGCCGTGCTGTGACAGAGCATAGGAACGTTTTCACTGAGAGGATGGGATGTAGCCATTGACAACGGTGATGCCCTACATACAGCTTGCCATGGAAAGGAGTAGGAAGGATTGGATGACTGTAATAGGAAAGTAGAGATTCAAGAGGAGCACAGCATCTCCATACACTTATCTGAAATTCCCACTATTAATTTACATAAGTATTTCTATCCCTTTTATTTTCTTTTTATTATTAATTTTCGAAACCCAAAACTATTTAATCTGCCTAACTGAGATTTACAAGGTGACCATAGCTTGCTTCATACCAACAATCTCTGTGGGATCGACCCTTACTCACGTAAGGTATTACTTGGATGACCCAGTACACTTGCTGGTTAAGTTGAACGGAGTTGTGAACTATGGTATTGGCATCATGTTTTTGGCGCCATTACCAGGGAATGAAAAGCAATGAATTTTGCAAAATGGAATAACAATTGAATCACAATTTCGTCCACCATTCCCCCACTGTGCAAGCACGGATTTCTTACAAGGCCATTCGACTAATAACTCTAGTGACTGGAAGCCCTCGTTCCACTGCAGGAGTGAATGTGTCAAATTTGATGTACCAGATAACAAAATATCATTTCAATTTATGATACCACAAGCAAACATTTTATTTAAATGTAAGTAAAAATGACAGAAAATTCTGATAGCTTGTTGTGGCCAAATTTGCAAAACTTGTTAAGAGAGCAAATAAGAATCTGAGAAAAGCTGCTAAAAGTGAAATGAAAATTGGTGAGTCCTCCAAGATTCTGATTGATGTGGTCACATTCAAACAAGAAAATTTTATGGAGAGCTATCATCTAGAACTCTATGATGCTGTTACTTGGTAAACTTTGATTTCGTATCATATAGCACTTAGCATTATTATGTCCAAAATGTTTTTTAAAATGGTTGGATTGCATGAAATTAAATATATTTCACCTTGTGCAATAATTGAATGGTTGCGAGTGAGGTTCTGAGAGCACACAAGCTGCTATTGCTGTTGAGTACTATTATTATAATTAATATTGTTATTATTATCTGTCACACCACTAGTACAAGTCGACAATGTAGTAACCACCACATCTTGCAAATATTATATATATATATATATATTCTTAAATTCAAATAATTAAGTTAAGTGCTAAATAAGTAATAATCTGATGAAACAAATAAAGCTCTTAGAATTCAAGGACATACAAAACAATTTTGTAGTCCTATACAATTTTAATTTCATTTTCGGAAAGGCTGCTCACCTTGTTGACAGCACCAACCAATTTGTGCTGTAGGCAAGGGCTGGAATCAAAGAGGTTCACTTTTTACCTTTCAATCCTGTTGATAAGAGAACTGCTTTGACTTACATTCATGCAGATGGAAACTAGCACCGTGCAAGCAAAGGCACTCCGCAGCAGGTAACAATTTTTATTTTGTTCATGATTTATGAGAGGTTCTGGCTTGTTCCATTGATGCTGATATGATATTATTTGTTATGATGAATAGATCATGAACTTATGTAATCTAAGGAATGATGTTAAGAAGAAGGTTCATGTCATTAGTGACAAGTTTGCCGAAAGAGGCCTTCGTTCCCTAGCCGTTTCAAGATAGGTTCTTACAGCAAAGTCTTCATGCTTTAATTTTTCTATACATGTTCCCAAGTTTCTTGTAAATAATAATAATAAAGATAATCTGAATCTGAAGCATCTTCTCTGCTACTGTTGGAAGTTCCTGAGAAAAGCAAGGACAACCCTGGAGCTCTATGGCCCTTTATATATGCAACTTTATTACACTTACATTGTGGTTTATACTCTATACATCCACTGAATCTAGCTGCGATGACATACATGGAAACTCCATTAGAATCAAGTGCAGACAATCATCTTAAACCCAAAGAAGAAGAGAAGAAAGAAGAAGACAGCTTGAGTCTTGCCATGGAAATGCTGGGTTTGAATGTGGCTCCACTGGCGGTAAATTCAGCTGTTGAGCTTGGTGTGTTTGACACCATAGCCAAAGCTGGTGAAGGTGCCATGCTCTCTGCAAAGGAAATTGCGTCTCAGATTGGGAGCAACAACTCAAAAGCACCTCACATGCTGGATCACTTTCTTAAGTTGTTGGCAAGTCACTCTCTCCTTTGTTGCTCTGTTTTCCAACAAGATCATAGTCACAGACTCTACAGCCTCTCCCCTAGCTCCAAGTATTTTGTCACCGATGCTGATGACGGCAGCTCGTTGGGACCAACCTTTGCTTTGCTTCTCGACAATGTCTTCTACCAAAGCTGGTCGCACTTTTCTCTCTGTTAACATTAAAATAAATAAATAAACAAATTGCTATCAGATCAGTTCTATTCTCTTTTTTTCAACTCTATCTTCTTATGCACTGGTTCAGGACGGAAGTGAAAAGAGCAATTATGAAAGGTGGAATTCCATTCAACAGGGTTTATGGCATGCATGCCTTTGAGTATCCAGGCGTAGATCAAAGGTTCAATTAGGTGTTCAATAAAGCTATGGTAAATTCCACCAGTCTATTTTTCTCTCACTCTATATGTTCATTGAAATTGTATAGTATCTAACTCTAATAATAGGAATTTTCTATTATTAATTTTTTTAGTTCAGTATATTTTTGTAGTTAAAATAAAAATGTGAATATGGTTGTTGATTGTTTCTATAAGATTGATGTTACAAAATTTTCTCTTAACTTCAAAAAGCGAAGATGCCGATATGAAGCTTATTGATTTCAGTTTATCAGATTTCATCTGGACAGGTGACAGTAAATGTGCTATTTATTGATGTTTACATTTGCATAATACTCCTATTGTGATGTGCATTAAATGCTTTTAAAAATTTGTCAAAGACTAATAACCGAATAATTATTTTTTATATACCACTAACATAACTAAGTGTTTTATATATAGCCATTATTTTATCTTGAGTGATTTATGATTTAAACTTACTACTTGGGAGATGATATAATTGGTGTAAAAACAAATGACAGTAGACAATATCATAATATATATGTCAAAAATCTTGAGAGTAGCAATTTATGCTTAGACACCTAATTGTATGTTGAGAAAATATATTAGTTGACTAGTTGTGCTACTTGTTAAGCAACTGCGTTTAGTTGTAGAGACTAAACAAAAATAGAGAAACGCAATCTCTTTGAAGAAAAAAATAACATGAATGAATTTCTTAAATAATAAAAATCCTAGATTTTCTTACATGACTTCTAAGGTTGGGGAAGTAAGAATAATGATAGAAGAACAAACCATAATCCAATGGAGATATGACATGAACTTATTGTAAATGTATGCTTAGCATGTGTAAAGTACTTTAGATTGAAGGTACCCCTCAAGATTTGAAACTGGTCTTTCTTAATTTTCCATTAATGTGTATTGACTACAGACGAACGACTAAATGACATTGCTGGGAGTGCATATTATGTTGCACCAGAGGTACTTCACAGGTCCTATAGTGTGGAAGCAGAAATATGGAACCAGAGGTACTCTGGATCGAGCAATAAAGCTGTGTAATCTTTTTTGATAGAAATTTTATGTATTAAGAGTTATATGTTAAAGAGATTTATAATTAAAAAATCATGTTATGTTAGATACTTTATTTGTATAGGGGTTATTACTTTTGATTTTCAATATTAAAAAATCATATATTATGTTTAATACTTTGTTTATGAGTTATTTAATATTTTGTTCATGAGTATTGATTTTTTATTATTGAGAAATTTTAATCAAAAAGTTATGTTTAACGCGATAAAAATACTGGTTCAAAATTGTCTTTTTAAACAATTAAAAAATGTTACTTTTATCTGGTAAAAATGGTGGGTTGTAACTGCCATTTTAAATAATATGAAATGACATTTTAACTCGGTAAAAATAGTGGTTTCAAATGCCGTTTTAGCCAATAAAAATGCCAATGTTAGGGTAAAAACGGCGGTTCAAAAATGCCATTTTAACCAATTAAAAAAGCTATTTCAATCTGGTAAAAATGGCGGTTTCAAACGCCGTTTTAACCAACTAAAATGCCACTCTGTCAGTGTAAAAATGGCGGTTCATAAATACCGTTTTAACCAATCGAAAACGTCATTTTTACCTTGAAAATAACGGCGGTTTGAAGTGCCATTTTAACCAATCAAAAATGCTATTTTTACCCTAGAAATAACGGCAGTTTGGAAATAACGGCAGTTTGGAAATAACGATGGTTTGAACCGCCATTTTAATGAATTGAAAATGTCATTTTTACCCTGGAAATGACCGCGATTTGAACCACCATTTTAACCAACCAAAAATCGCCGTTTTATTTGAAAAAAATGACAGTTTGAACCGCCGTTTTAACCTATCCAAAAATTGCCGTTTTAACCCAGAAAATTGTGGCGATTTTCTGAAAACTGCCATAATAACAAGAATGGTGCCCATAATTACGTCGCTTTCTAAAACTGCCATTCTTGGTAATAATGACAGTTTAAACCGCCGTAATTACCTTAAAAAATCGCCGTTTTAACCAGAATTTTTTTGTAATGTTAGAGTTCTCACCAACGTAATGTTCATCGCAAGACGCAGAGCAGGTAATTTGTTTTTGCTAAAAATCATTGATTTTCATTTTTTTCTTGCAACTACTGGCCTATTGGGTGCTAAATATTTCACCTATTTTGTTTGTTTTGTTATTTTTTGGGAAGAACTAATGAAACTGTTGATATTTTCTTGCCATAATTGGTTTAATTTTGAGAAAAACTAATAAAATTGTTTTTTTTTTATTTTTTTGTTTGTATTTTGAATACTTCAATGATGAGGGTTACGGGCTAGACTTTGTAGGAACAAATTGTTGATTAGAGATAGGAATTAACAATTCAAAGGAATTGGGAGTAGGAATAACAATTTGCAATTATAATTATTGGTTGCCTTAGCAAATTATTGAAAGTAAGAACAATAATTTTATTTTTATAATTTGCACCGCCAGTAATTATAATTGATCCCTTCCACTTCAAATTTGATTGTTATTTAAAAAACAAATTTCTTAGTTTGTGCACTTTATGTTATTGTGAGTAATGCTTTGGTGAGTATTGAGTAATGCTAGCTGGCAAGTTGTTACTTCCTCTATCTTCACGTGCATTTCAAGCTTCAATTATTATCTATGCCTCACTTCACTTAAGTCTTACAAGAATAAGAATGAGACTGACATACTTATGAATCTTTTTTATTTATTTTGTTTTTCTTTTTTGGATTAGTAAATTAAACATTTAATTCTCTTTTCATTTGTTATTATTAAATTATGAGACTGAACACTTATTTAAGTATGCTCAGTTTTATTTAGATATATTGTATTTGTTCTCAGTAGTTTAAGTATGTTTAATTTTTTTTTAGATATATCGTTATATGAACCTTTTTTATGTTTATATAAAGACAAATGGGAGGAGGAGATCCTAGTTGTATTGCAGTCCAAAATAATGAGAACAATAAAGCTATGGACATAGAGCATGATGTTGCTATTGTCGAGGAATAGCAGGCTAACGAGGGACAGCAGGCTACTCGCAAAGAAAAAAAGTCTTATGTTTGGATGTATTTTAAACAACTTCCATTTAGCGAGACCAATGGAGAGCACAAGACCAAATGTAATCACTGTCTAAAAGTATATCTATGTCACCCAACTAGACATGGCATAAATTCTTTGAATAAACACTTGAAAATTTCTCACAAGTGGATATTTACAAAAATAGGCAAAAGTGTGACACTTTATGGCTATATGCCTAAGGTTGGTGAAGAAGGTGAAGTCGGCAAAACTTTCAAAGTCAATGGCTATAGCTTGGAAGATTGTAGGAAGGCAATGGCTGAGTTTATTATCCTTGATGAACACTCTTTTAAAGTGGTCGAAGGGATTGGGTTTCACAAAATGATTAATCGATTTGAGCCAAGATTCAGTGTACCATCCAGGATAACAATGTCAAGAGATTGCTTTCAGCTTTATTTAGATGAGAAGAAAAAACTTAAAGCTTAGTTGGAAAAGTCATGTGTTCGAGTTTGTTTGACATCAAATCAAAATCTTAGCTGCATGAGGCTAACTGCACATTTCTTTGATGACGAATGAAAGCTACAAAAGAGAATTCTCAACTTTTGCTTGATTGAGAACCACAAGGGAGAAACAATAGGGAGAGAAATTAAGACATGTTTGAGAGAGTGTGAAACTAAAAAGGTCTTCACAATCACATTAGACAATGCATCTTTAAATGATGGGCTATCACTTACCTTCAAAGAAAATTAGCTGCAAGGGGTGGATTGGTGTACGGAGGAAAATATTTACAAATGAGGTATTGTGCTCATGTTCTCAACTTGATAGTGAATGAAGGAATTAAAGAGTAACATGCCTCCATTGAAAGCATTCGAAATGCTGTTAGGTATGTTAGATCTTCTCCCCAAAAAATTAAAAAATTTAAAGAATGCATTGAGGCTGAGTTGATAAAGTCTAAAAATCTTATTTGTTTGGATGTTCCAACTAGATGGAATTCCACCTATCTAATGTTGGAACATGCTGAAAAATTTGAAAAAGCTTTTGATAGACTTTATAATCAAGAAACTGATTTCTTTAGATGGTTTGGAGAGAATAGTAGGGGTAAAAAGAAAGTTGGTCCACCCACGGTACTTGATTGGCAACATGCTAGGTTATTCATTGATTTTTTGAGAATCTTCTATGAGATTACTTTGTGTTTCTCAACTTCTTTACATGTTACTTCAAACAAATGCTTTCATGAAATTACATCTATAAATTCTCAACTAACATCTTGGAGCCACAACAATTCTGAATTATTGAGAACTATGGCATGCTCTATGAAGGCTAAATACGATAAATATTGGGGACCAATTGACAAGTTTATTCCTTTGATACGTGTTGCCTTTGTTTTAGATTCTCGATATAAACTTGATTATCTTTCTTGGTGTTTGGAGGATGTATATGATAGGAAAGTGGCTACTAGTATGACTAGTTTTGTGAAATTTACATCGGAGACATTGTACAAATTTTATTCAAAAGAAATTGTAGCTGATAAAGTTCTTGATGATGGTGGCGGTTCCTCTAGAGTTGTTTTGGATGATAAAGATAGTGATCAGTTTAGTGTTAAGGGTGTTGCTACAAATAGAGTGAATTTATGAAAAAAAAAGAAGGAAAAAGCTAATGCATATAACAAATCAGATGTTGAGAAATATTTGGCCAAAGATTCTGTGGACATGGAAGATGAGAATTTTGGTATATTGGCTTGGTGGAAATTAAATGAATCAAAAATATAGAATTCTTTCTCCCATAGTCCGTGATGTCTTTGGTATTCCAGTTTCAACTGTTGCATCTGAATCATGCTTTAGTACCGGTGGGCATGTGGTTGATCTTTACCATAGCTCTTTGTCTCCAAAAATGGCAAAAACTTCAAGCTACACCCAAAGTTGGTTGTATCCTTCTAAGCAGATATTTGAAGAACTTGAGTTTGATCAATTTGACAATAGTGACAAGATTGTTAATGGTATATTTACTTTATGATGTCTTTATTCTTTTTTAATTATTTAATTTAATTCATATAATAATCTTGAGAAACTAATTTTTATGTTTTGCAGATGCTTCTAACACATCCACACAATAAGAATCAAGTTCACAACCTTGAGAGCAAACTACGAATCAAATAAATTTTGTTCTATAATTGTTTGCTACGTAATATTTTGTTATTATTGGTTAGTATGACACTATAAATTATTATTATTATTATGTTAATCTTGTCGTGGTTGTTAACTTTGTTTTAATTGTCTTTTGAATTTTGAATGTTTAGTGTGTAATTGACATAATTATTATTATGAAACTTTAAATTATTATTATTAGACTCTAAATTATTATTATGTGATGTTGCAATGTTATGAAATAATTATTTTCCAAAGTTTAGAGATTCAAAAGATGTAGAATCCAACCTTTGATGATGTCGTGATAAAGTTGATCAAGACCCAAACTTTACCCGGTCTAGACCCGACTTTAGTGTGGCCCGAAAATAACACGATTTTATTGGGTCTAGGGCCGAGTAAAGGTCTCATAAATAGACTCGATCATTATTTAGAGTTCGGTTCGGGTCACGGCGAACCTGGCTTTACCCGACCCCATGTGCACCCCTAGTGCATACTTCCCATAGACCTAAATAAGAATGAAAAATCCCAATATGTTGTGAGCCAATAGAGTGCTAAGAGTTTCAATGAAGCAAATGAAGCAATTATTGCTTTTGAGTATTTATCGTACAATGCTGCAACCAAATATTTTAAACGAATTGGAACATTTATTTACGTGAGTCTCATAGAAACAGTATGTTTGTCCGGAGGAAAAATGGAAGAAAAGAAAAGAGAGTGGAAAGAAAAATAATTATTTTTTATTGTTTGATTGAGAAAGAAAATTAGAGATGAAAAAATAGTAGGATCTACCAATTTTTTTCTTTAATGTTAGAAAAAAAAGAAAAAAAAAAGTTTATTTTTTTCTATTTTTAATATTACTTTTTTATTTTTTAATATATTTTATAATATAAAAGTAAGATTGTCTTTTTATAATATTTTTTCTTTTTTATTTTTCTTCCATTCAAATATATTGAAAAAAGTCCATTCAATTTTTTTCTATTTTCTTTCTCAATATTTCTTTTTTTTTTTCAACCAAAATATCTAAAACCTGTTAATTAGAATATTAATATTTATTATTTTATTAAAAATATTATTTACATATTAAAATCAGTCATTATATATTTATATAAATATAAATAATTTTATTTATTAATTATTTTTAGTATGCATTTTATACTTTTATGCATAGACGAACCGGTAATTGAACCGGTGAGGTTACGAGGTCACTGGGTTACTGGTTGAACCGGTGGGTCACTGGTTGAACCGGTTAACCCGGTATAATTACATAATTATGTAAAATTTAATTAGTTTTTCTTTATTATAAGTACTTTTATTTTGTTTTTATAAAAATAGTTATCATTTTCAAATTCTAATACTTTATTAATTAATTTATATTTATTGTATTATTATATTGTTATAAATAAAAACTTACATACAATTAATTTTTATGTGAAGTTGATATTTAAAAATAGTTAGATGATTTGATAAGTTTAACTAAATATCATCTAATGATTTTCAACTATCAACTTCATATAAAGACAATTGCATGTGAGTCTTTACTTATTATTTTATACTACAAGTATTTATTAAAAAAAATAATATTAATAGATATCATATAATCATGAAAAGAAAAAATAATTTGTGATTAATAATTTTTTTGTTTATCTTAATATATATATATATATTAATAAAATTTATAGTTAAATAAAATATAATTGATTTAAAAATGAGGGACTTTAAAATTAAAATTAATTGAATATAAGTATAATAAGAAGTTACTATATGTATTATAATTTGGATATAGGTTGGCAAGAAGTAGTGCAGCTTGGTGGCATGGGCGTCCTACTTGCATCCTTCATGTGACAAGTTCGAGCCCCATTGTATGGCACGCTGGAGCATGAGGAGAGCACGGTGGACTTGCAGAATCCAGATGCGTCGTAGCTTCGCCTTCGGTTGGGACCAAGCCGCTCGGTCTGGGCCGGTTTTCACCGGTTTTGGCCGGTTCGTTCCGAGTTTAACCGGTTCATTCCGGTTCTCAGCCTTAAACGGTCTTATCTTTGGACCGGACCGGTATAGGGTTCGGTTTACTAGTTTTTCAGTCGAACTGGCCGGTCTGATCCGGTTCTGCTAACTATGCTTTTATGTATATCTTATATCCGTAGTTAGTTTTAATAGTTAATTTTAATTTATATTTAATATGATTATTATTATTATTTTAATTATAAAAATTATTATATTTACACCAAAAATCACTAAATCAGTCAAAAGTAGATAGTTTGTTTTGATTAATCTCTTGGTGTTAGCAGCAGCGGTTGACTGCTTTTTTTTTTTAATTCAAACTCTTAAAAATTGATAAATTTACCTAGGATAAATTTAAATGTAATGTAGCAGAGGATGTGATATGTGACCATGCTTATTACCAATTTGTTTAGAGAGTTTGGCGATGAGATTCCAATTTCCAAAGCGAGATAAAGAAATTAAATGCAACCATTTTTTCGGGTTTTTTTTACATTTAAATTGAGAAATTTTCTATCATAGATTCTAAGGATATAGATAAATATTTTAATATTATTTATTATAAAAATAAAAATTTTTACGTTTTTAATATATAAAAATAATAAATAACATTAAAAAACCTTTCTTTTTATAATATATTTAACTTATATCCTAAGGTAACGTTTGAAAAAGAGACAAAGACTGAGAGACAAGAATTCAATAAATTTTAGTATAGGTAAATACTAAATTGGTATCCAAAAGATTTTGGTGCTGACAAAATGATATCTAACTTTTGTTATTGACAAAATAGACTCTAAATGATTTTAAAATTTGACAACCGTATCTCTGAACTCACCAGAACACATTTCTAATGAAAAAGATGCTGAGGTAGCCACCGAAAAATCCAAGGTAAAATTTATAATTAATTACTCTGGCCAATTTGGAAAATCCAAAATCCCACCAATTCTAATCCCCCCTTCCTTCCCCATCCCTTTCCCCTCTGAACCTTAATCCCCCCTCTCTAGTGCACCCTCTCACTCATGAGTTGTCCTAAATTTAAAATTTTTTTTAACTCTAATCCAGCAAAAAATCTCCCTTTCTCATAACACTTTCTCACTCTTTTAATAATGAATTGTCCCAAACAAACAAATTCATATACAATAAAATTCAGAGAAAATAAACAAATTCATATACAATAATCAAAATAAAATAAAATAAAATAAAACTTAATACAGACACCACTGAAGGAAGAAGTAGATTTAAACAAGGCCAGTAGAAGAACACCAGAGACAGAGGAGGCACGGCACGATGAAGTCAAGATGGAACACAGACAGAAGAGGTATGGTAGCGACTGGGGCGAGCAGCAAGCAGATGCAAGCAGCAACTGGCAATGAGCAGAGAGAAGATGTGACGGAGAGAAAACGATGAGTGAGACGCTGCTGCTAATGCTATGTGTGTTTATTTTTATGTTCGACCACAAGGAGCGAAGCGAGTCACCGCAAAGCACAACAGTGAGGTGCAGGAATGACGGAAAGTGGTTTAGAAAAGACGACGGCAGTGAAGACACACAGACAACGCAATACCGACGGAAAAGACAGACAATGCTGACGGATGCAGAAGATCCCACGACAAGATAGCGACTGTGCGGTGTCAGTGACATTGGCTCTGTAAGACTAAAAAATTTAAGCTCACTGCTGTTTTGGTGGAGAGTGAGTTGAGAGTGTGAGACAGTGCGTTGAGAAGGGGATTAGGGTTCAAAGGAGTAAGGGAAGGGGGGTTTTGGATTAGAAAGGGGGAAAATGCGTTGGGGTGGGGGGGATTAGTGTTAGGGAGGGGGAGGGAGGGATTAGGGTTGGGGAGGGGTGAGAGTGCATTCAGGAAAGGGAAGGGGGAGTGTGTTGGAGAGGGGAAGGGGAAGTGCGTTGGAGGGAAAGGATTAGGGTTGGGAAGGATTTTTACCATGTCATCAAAACATAGTGGCTAGGTCAGCATTGTACTTATCAGAGATTTGCTCTGGCGAGTTTGGGGATACGCTTGTAAAATTTTAAAATCTTTTAAAGACCATTTTGTCAATAACAAAAGTCAGGTACTTTGTCAGTGTCAGAATTTTTCGAATACCGATTTGGTATTTACCTCTTTGATTATGTTTGGGGTAAAGTGGTGGACAGAGACTGAAATAAAAATGAAACTCTAATTTAATTTGCACAAAGAATAAAGTTGGAATTAATTAGTTGAAATGGTGGTATTTTTGGTATAAAATGTTATTAAAATTTCAGTTTTCATCCTAAAATAATTTTAATCCCCTATGTCCCCACTTTTTGGAAATATTAAAATACTAAAATTTTGGAAACAGAATTTGAATTTTTAGTATCAATTTTTAGATCAACAAACATGATATTGAGTCCTAGTTTCCATCCCAATATCTTAAAATAAATACTACCTAAGAACATAAGATAGAAAGATTCCTTAAATTAAATAAATAAAATATTTATCGAAATGTGTAATATATTTACAATTCAATATTTTAAAAATGCGTACACATTCCGAGTACAAAGAAAAAAAGATTAAAATTTAAAAATACAAATCGGATACTCTATATCTAAGATATGATAGAAGTTAAAAAAACAAAATATCTCAGTTGTACTCGAGATAAAGTACCGAAGATATAGGCTTAATGAATTTAATGTCAGTGTATTCAGGATACGTGTATTATTGTAATAATTTTACTCCAATATTAGTATTCGTATTATTCTACTCGTATAATTAATTAAATATTTAATTTTAAAAAAATTATTTAAATTTTTAAATTATAAAACTTTTAATTTAAAACTGAGATGAATATAATTTAAATTAACGATTTAATTTAATCCAATATATACTCGTATATGGTGCGGTATTTTACAACCCACAAACTAACCGGTAAGTACACCAGGTCGTACCAAGTAATATTTTACGTGAGTAAGGATCGATCCCACGAGAATTAATGGATCAAGCAACAAGAGCGTTTGATAGGATTAGTTAGACAAGTAGAAAATGGTTTTGAGATAGTCAAAGAGCATTAAATAGTACTTTAAGAATTTCAGAAAGCAAGCAGCAATGAGTTGGGAATAAAATATTTGAGAAAGCAGTTAAGATTTTAGAGTTATCTATTTTTCCGGATTTATTTTTCTTACTAACTAATTTAATCATGCAAGATTTAATTTCATGGCAAACTATATGTGACTAGACCTTAATTCCTTAGACCTTCCTAGTCTCCTCTAAAATTCATTAATTGCCAATTTCTTGGTCAATTAATTCCAATGAGAGGATGATGATCAATTTCTAATTTATATGCCAAAAGAATCCTAATTATCCAAAATTAAGGAGATTATATGTCACGTATCCCGTTAAATACAAACAATTAAAAATTTAGTATAATATGTTTTCAAGTTGTTGTTCAAGTAAAGAACTTTTCCAAGTTTCACAAGAACTCAATTAGAACATGGGTCATACTTCCGTTCCACCCATATTCATAAAATAAAGAGCGAAAACAATTATTGAAATATAAATCTAAGCATGGATTAAATTAGAAAGATCAAACGAATAAATCCATACAAATAGATAGAGCTCCTAACCTTAACAATGGAGGTTTAGTTGCTCATGATTGAGAGGAAAAATAAGGGTTCTGGTAAAAAATGTGTGTCCCTGTCTAAATGTACAGAGTACCTATTTATTACTAATCCTAATAAATTTAAAATCTAATTATCTAAAACTAAAAAGTAATAATCTTTTCCTCAAAGATAAGATTTGAATTTAAATTCGAATTAATTAACAAGTCTTCAGCTGATGGGTGGGTACCACTTGCTTTGTCCATTCTGCAGCTTCTAATCTGTGTTTTCTGGGCTGAAAACTGGGTCAAAAACAGCCCAAAATTCGTAACCAGCATTTTCTGTATTACTGCAGATCACGCATGTGACACGTCCGCGTTGTCTACACCCTCGCGTCATTTGTGAAGATTCCAGTCCACGCGTTCGCGTCAGGCACGCGATCGCGTCATTGCAATTTCTCCATTTCGCGCGGTCGCGTGAGCCATGCGTCCGCGTCGTTCTTCGCTGGTAATCTCTTTGGTTTGTTTTTTTCTCTGCAGAAACTTCATCAAATCCCTCAGAATGCTACCTAAAATAAATAAAATTACACAAAACTCAAAGTAGCATCCATAGTGGCTAAAATATAATTAATTCTTAATTAAACTCAACAAATTAGATGCAAATTCACTAGGAAATGATAGATAAGATGCTCACGCATCACAACACCAAACTTAAATTGTTGCTTGTCCTCAAGCAACTAAAACTAATATAAGCTTTGGATGTGAATTTGCATGAGAATGACAGTTCGATTAAGCCCATGTCTCTTCTTATAGTGGGGTTTACAATTGCAATCCTGAATAGTTTTGGCATCTCACTCTCCTTTGAATAAGAAGGATGTCATTGTCATTTGGAATTAGAATCTGGATAATATTATGAATTCTCTTATCTTTACATTTCAGTTTAATCCTTGAACCCAACAAAATTGACTTTAATTTATTTATTTATTTATTTATTTATTCTTTGGTGCTTTGCACCTTGAGCCTAGTCGTGACTTTAAATGTTTTGTCTCAAGGATTACTTGGCACAGAAACACCACAAGCACTTAACTGGGAACTTTCTGAGTCCTGATTTTTCTTTCAGTTACTCCCAGACAGTGGTGCCCAAAGCCTTTGGCATACTCTGTTAAACGCACTTGGTCTCGACTCTAAGTCTTCTGTCTCAAGGATTACTTGACACAATCACACCACAAGCATATGACTAGGGAAACAACTCTTTGAGCTTTTAATCATGTCTGACCTCCCTAGTCATTGATGCTCAGAACCTTGAACCTTGTTTTTATTTATTAATTATTATTATTATTATTATTATTATTATTATTATATATATATATTGCTGTTTCTTTTGCTTCAAGGATTAAATTTTCTAAATTTCAGAGAAGTCATAATAATTCTCTAAATTCCTATTCCTTATACATTAACATCCCTTGATTCAAATTCAAATATGTACTGTTCATATCATGCATTCAAAAATCGCAGAAAATACCACCACCTTTAAGTAAATCAGACTATTCTTAAAATTAACTCAATTTCTCATGCAATACATCACTTCTTTTTCTTTTCTTTTTAGATTCAAGTTTAGTGAGTGGTACATGACACATCTTTTCAGCATTAATAGCAATTAAAAGAAAACTAAACTAGTCCTAGGATTCTAACTAATAAAGGATCATGCAACAAACAAAGCAAAATAGCAGAAAACCGGAACATAACATAGAAAAAGAGGGGAGGAATAAAAAATGAAAGGAACTCAACCACCTTAGTTATTCTAGAGGTCGCTTTATTCTTCAGGTTGTGCTCCTTAATGAAGATGATTCGCCTCCTTTTTGTACCAGAAAACCAATAAGCGCCGCATCCAACAACACCAAACTTAAAGGTTTGCTTGTCCTCAAGCAAAGAAGAACTGAAAATAGAAGAGACGAATATTATGAGGAGAGAAAAATAAAAAGGATAAAAGAATAAGAGAGAATTAGGATTGGGAGAGAGAGAAAGAAAACTGGGCGGCGCAAGCGACGCGTACGCGTACGGCACGCGTACGCGTGGGTTGCGCATTCTTCATAATGATGCGTTAGCGTCAGGCACACGTCCGCATTCCCTGAATTTTGTGTGATTCGCTCGAAGCCAGCCGCGTGCCCGTGTGACTCTCTGTTCAAATGGCTTGGAAGCCAATTATTCATACGACGCGTTCGCGTCATGCACGCGCTCGCGTGGAAGGCCATATGTGCAACTGATGCGAACGCGTCAGTCACGCATCCGCGTGTTCTAACTTGTGCTTTTAGCACACTTCCTGCCCCAAGCCATCACAACTCTCTGCATAAACACTCTTTTACGTCGAATTTATAGGTCACGCGCTCGCGTAAATGACGCGCCCACGTGAATGGCGAAAATCACAAACGACGCGAACGCGTGGGATCTTTTGTGCGAAAGGCTCCATTCTGGCGCCACTCCTGCGCAACTCTCTGTCAAATTTATTTTTTCACTCACACATGATCGACGCGTTCGCGTCAGTGACGCTTGTGTGTCGTATGCACCCTTTTTTTATATATAGAGCTTGAGGTGATCGGTTCCTGTGATAAAATAGCTGCATGATCAGAAAATTAGTAAGAACTCAATAAAATAACTAAGAAAACTACTACTATGAAAAATAACTAAGGATACAAAATTATCAGGTTGCCTCCCGACAAGCGCTTCTTTATCGTCACTAACTTAACAGTCAGCTCCTCTAAGGAGGAGGATCATAGGGGCTCAGCTCTTCACCCCTTACTTTGAACTTCTTTCCTGTGTCTCCATAACGTAGCTCAATATACTCCAGAGAGAGGATTCTGATTACTGTATAAACCCATGCTGGATTGCTGGTCAACACCACCTTCATTCCTGGGGAGAAACCTTCAGTGGGAATCTTTTTGTTTCTCCATCCTCTGGATACTTTCTTCTTTTTGGGAACCTCCTCCTTGGTAGATGATGCATTCCCAACACCAAACTTAGGTTTGATATTAGGAGGAATTTTATTGATTGTTGCCAAGGAAGGTTTGAGCTGCAGATTCTGCTATGCATCATCAGGGGGTTTTTGAAGATTTGGATCAATAAACTTAGCTTGCATGCACCTCTCTTCTTCACCTATTGGATGTATATCTTTGAAGACATGAAAGACCAGTTGTTCATTATGCACTGTAAGCACTAATTCACCTACTTCTACATCAATCAGAGCTCTTCCAGTGGCTAGAAATGGTCTTCCTAGAATTATAGAGGAATTCTCATCTCCCCTGTGTCAAGAATCACAAAGTCTACTGGGAGGAAGAACTTACCCACTTTGACCAAGATATTCTCCACTAATCCGTATGCAGGCTTCATAGATTTGTCTGCCATCTGTAATGCTATCTTTGTGGGTTGTGCCTCTTGGATTTGCAGCTTCTTCATCACAGATAAGGGCATTAGATTTATGCTTGCCCCCAGATCAGATAGGGCTTTCTCAAAGGTTGTGCTCCCAATGGTGCATAGAATTTGAAAGCTCCTTGGATCTGGCATCTTCTTTGGCAAGTTATTCTGAATTATAGCATTACATTCCTTAGACAAGACTATTGTCTCATCTCCCTTTAAATGTTTTTTCTTTGACAACAACTCCTTCATCAATTTGGCATAGATAGGCATTTGCTCCAAAACCTCAGAAAAAGGAATATTGATTTGTAACTTTCTGAAGATTTCCAAGAACTTTGAGAACTGCTTGTCCTTGGTCTCCTTTTGAAGTCTCTGAGGATATAGCATCTTAGGTTTGCACTCAGGAGCCTTTGGCAATATAGGATGAGTGTCAAGAGAGTCTGGGAATGGATTGTCCGCACGCTTTGGAAGGGCGTGTTCCAATTCTCCTTTCTTCTCCTCTGGAGCTTCCTTTTCAACTAGCTCTTCATTGGCCTTGGTCTCAGAGCCAGCTACTTTACCACTTCTAATTGAATAACCTTGCAGTCTTCTCCTGGGTTCACCACTGTATCACCTTTAAATGTACTTGTAGACCTCTCCAGTATTTGCTTTCTCAGTTGGCCCACTAGCACCTCTAAATTTCTAACGGAGTCTCTGGTTTCCTATATAACTTGTGCTTCCGTACTTGCCACTTGTCCACTTATCATGGTGATAGCCTTGTATTCCTCTCTTGGATTTGTAATTGTGTTACCAGGAAGGCTATTAGTGGTCCTCTGATCAATTTCATTAACTCTGGTGGTTATTTGACCCATTTGAGTCTCTAGGTTCTTGATGGATGCTCTGGTTTTCTGTCTAAAATCCGTCAATATTGCTTCCAAATCATTGTTCTGTTGGAAACCACCTTGAGAATTATTGTTGAAGTTTTGAGGTCTCTGAGGTTGATCCCTCCATCCAAAATTTGGGTGATTTCTCCATCCCTGGTTGTATGTCTTAGAATATGGGTCATTGTTGGGATTCCTAGGACCACTCCCCATGTAATTCACCTGTTCAAAAGAAGGTTGAGCATAATCATAATTATCATTTTGCATAGAGTTACCTGCCATGTCATATGAGACTTCCTATGGTGGATTTTGTGTGTTGATAGCGATAGCTGATACTTGCATGCCACCCATCTGTCGAGTAAGTAGATTTATTTGCTGAGACATCAGCTTGTTCTGAGCGAGAAGAGCATTAATAGCTTCTACTTCCAACACGCCTCTCTTTTGAGGGGTTTCAAAATTCACAGGATTCTTGTTAGAGGAGTATAAATATTGGTTGCTTGCAACCAATTCAATAAGCTCAATAGTCTCCTCCGGTGTCTTCTTCTTGTGTAATAAACCTCCTGCAGAATTATCTAAGAACATCTTGGACATTTCACCCAAGCCTTCATAAAAGATATCCAGTTGAGTTCATTTGGAGAACATGTGTGGAGGGCATTGCCTAATCAGTAGCTTGTATCTCTCCCAAGATTCATACAGAGTCTCACCATCCTTTTGCCTGAAGGTCTGAACCTCCATCCTAAGCTTAGTCAGCTTCTTTAGTGGGAAAATTTAGTGAGAAACTCAGTAACCACCATGTTCCAAGTGTCCAAACTCTCCTTGGGATGGGAATCTAGCCATAGCTTTGCTCCATCCCTCAGAGAAAACGGGAAGAGCATGAGTTTATACACATCAGGGTTTACTCCATTTGTCTTCACAGTATCACAAATTTGCAGAAAACTAGAGATGAATTGATTTGGGTCTTCGTGGGGAAGACCGTGATACTGGCAGTTTTGTTGCACTAGAGTGACCAGTTGAGACTTCAACTCAAAGTTGTTCGCAGTAATAGGAGGTACCACAATGCCCTTTCCATACAGATCTGCAGTAGGAACAGAGAAAGAGCCAAGTACTCTCCTTTGTTTATTCCCATTCGGATTTGCCGCATTGGTATTCTCAGTATTAGTCGGATCCATAGTAGATTCTGCAGCCTTATAAAGTCTTGCTTGTTGTAAACGCCGCCTGAAAGTCCTTTCAGGTTCAGGATCAAAGCCTAAGAGATGTTCTTTGTCTCTGTTCCTGTGCATAAACAAACAGAAAATAAGAAAGAATGGGAATCTCTACGTCAAAGTGCAGAGAATTCCTAGTGAGGTAACCTGTGTAAAGAGATAAAAATATTGAATAAAATAAATAGAAGAAAAATAATAAATAGTCAACACCAAACTTAATTTTAGAAATTAAGAAAAATATTGGTGCTATTATTTATTTAAAAATTTATTTTTTTCTTCTTTTTTTTTTGAAAATATTTTTAAAAATAGATTTTAATAAAATAAAAAGTAAAACGCCTAATCTAAGCAATCAAACAACTAATAGTTGTTAATCACAGTCAATCACCGGCAACGGCGCCAAAAACTTGGTGCGGTATTTTATAACCCACAAACTAACTGGCAAGTGCATCGGGTCGTACCAAGTAATACCTTACATGAGTAAGGGTCGATCCCACGAGGATTGATGGATCAAGCAACAAGAGCGTATCATAGGATTAATTAGGCAAGCAGAAAATGGTTTTGAGATATTCAAAGAGCATTAAATAGTACTTTAAGAATTTCAGAAAGCAAGAAGCAATGAGTTGGGAATAAAATATTTGAGAAAGCAGTTAAGGTTTCAGAGTTATCTATTTTTCCGGATTTATTTTTCTTACTAACTAATTTAATCATGCAAGATTTAATTTCATGGCAAACTATATGTGACTAGACCCTAATTCCTTAGACCTTCCTAGTCTCCTCTAAAATTTATTAATTGCCAATTCCTTGGTCAATTAATTCCAATTAGAGGATGATGATCAATTTCTAGTTTATATGCCAAAAGAATCCTAATTATCCACAATTAAGGGGATTATATGTCACGTATTCTGTTAAATACAAACAATTAAAAATTCAGTATATTATGTTTTCAAGTTGTTGTTCAAGTAAAGAGCTTTTCCAAGTTTCACAAGAACTCAATTAGAACATGGGTCATACTTCCGTTCTACCCATATTCATAAAATAAAGAGCGAAAACAATAATTGAAATATAAATCTAAACATGGATTAAATTAGAAAGATCAAACGAATAAATCCATACAAATAGACAGAGCTCCTAACCTTAACAATGGAGGTTTAGTTGCTCATGATTGAGAGGAAAAATAAGGGTTCTGGTAAAAAATGTGTGTCCCTATCTAAATGTACAGAGTACCTATTTATTACTAATCCTAATAACTTTAAAATCTAATTATCTAAAACTAAAAAATAATAATATTTTCCTCAAAGATAAGATTTGAATTTAAATTCGAATTAATTAACAAGTCTTCAGCTGATGGATGGGGACCACTTGCTTTGTCCATTCTGCAGCTTCTAATCTGTGTTTTCTGGGCTGGAAACTGGGTCAAAACAACCCAGAATTCGTAACCAGCATTTTCTGTATTATTGCAGATCGCGCATGTGACGCGTCCGCGTCGTCTACGCGCTCGCGTCATTTGTGCAGATTCCAGTCCATGCGTTCGCGTCAGGCACGCGATCGCGTCATTGCGATTTCTCCATTTTGCGCGGTCGTGTGAGCCATGCGTTCGCGTCAGTCTTCGCTGGTCATCTCTTTGGTTTCTTTATTTTCTCTGCAGAAACTTCATCATATCCCTCCGAATGCTACCTAAAATAAATAAAATTGCACAAAACTCAAAATAGCATCCATAGTGGCTAAAATATAATTAATTCTTAATTAAACTCAACAAATTAGATGCAAATTCACTAAGAAAAGATAGATAAGATGTTCACGCATCAGTACTCATATGGTTAATTATGAGTATTGCCTAATTAATTTTTAATTTTTTTAAAAAATGAGTCCAAATATTAAATGGCTCATAATAAACTTACTCTAATAAAAATTAGTGTTAAACTCGTACGATGCATAAGTTTATATTTTAATTTGACATGGCAAATCGAAAATAATGTTTCATAATCATAAATTTCTGAAGTTTACTATAACACTATCATCGTCATTATATAATAAATGTACTTAATATGTTGTTTTATCTTTATTCAAAGTAAAATACAATGGAACAACTTGAATTCTATAATATTCTTGAACCATAAGAAAAGAAACCGAAAAAAATAAGAAAATATATAACTGTAATACTAGTATATCAATTTTACACTAAACTTTATATTATAAAGCTGCTAATGAAAATTTATCGACAACCTAGTATTTTACTAACTTCATTAGAAAAGCAATTGGCATATGATATTTTGATCCAAGTTACACATTTTATTTCAAGTCTAAAAGTATAGTGAATAAATTAGTTATATCTACGACAAATATTTGTATAAAAATATAAATCATAACATGTTACTAAAATGAAAATACTATTTTTCTTACCTAAATATTATTAAAAACTTCTTTGAACATGATATTTGTTGTTGATGACTTTGGATTGCTGTCTTTATCTAGAATTAGAAAGTTTATGTCATTGCGACTCTTAACTCTTGACAAAGCAACGTAAAGTTGTGCATGGATGAACACTGATTTTGGTAAATAAAGTTCTATATGTGATAATGAATTTGGTTATATTCCATATACGATTTGGTTTGCTAACACTATTAAATATCAATAGCATCACAAACAGTTTTCTCAATTGATGACCCGACCTCATTAATAGCTGTAATGAATTTTCTATCGTCACACAGTAGTCCCATAAAATAGAAAGTATATTGGAAGCTAGGATATTTAATCCCATTAACTGTCCTAATAAACTCATATATTGTGCAACCTTTTTGAACAGTTAACAAAATTCTCATATAGTAGATATAGCTTGTACCTGGTAAAACATAGTTTAACCACCCGATAGAATACTCTCTCTTGCATGGATGACATTCCCCTTCTTCTCATCATAAACAAATTGATTTGAAAACTCAACATACGTTAAAATTTGACCTACTTCAAATTTTTTATTGGTCTTCATCTATGCTAAAAACATCGTACCTTTCTTTTTCTCCTAATCCATGATTTTCTCAAGATTGTTATTGTTTTTAAAGATGATATTTTACTTTTGAGGCAAATAAAAGGTTAATCTCATCACTAAAGGTCATCTCCGATGAATATCATAAGCCAAAATTCTCCACACAGCCACCCGTGTAAATAAATACCAACAATCATAAAATTATTTGACCTCATAATACGTCTTTTTTAAAGTATATTTATCTTTTATATTTTTAATATTACCATACCAATAATAATATTTTAAATAAAAAATAAAAAATATTTATTCATCGAATTTTTTTAACAATTTAAATCCTTCAAACACAAAAAATGTTTAATATTACAAAAATATTTATAATAAAATAAAGTTAAAATAACCTTATAAATTAAGCACATTTTAGAAATTAATAACCTTGTAAATTACTTACATATATTTAGAAAAAATATTTTAAATTTTTTTAAAATGCTAAATGAATTCAATTTTGTTAGAACAACATTAAAAATAAAATTAAGTATAAAAAATGTCAAATTAATTTTTTTTTAAATAATATAGATAACCTCACATGTTAATAAAATTGGTAATTCTATTTAATTTAATATAACCTTTTGTAGTTAGCATATTTATTTATAAATTATATAAATTTTTAAAAAATATTTTTAAATCCATTTGCTTACTTAAAATTTTTAAAAATTATATTTTAAATTTAAATTTAGAAAATTATATTTTAAATTTAAATTTTAAATTTTAAACATAGTACTTGAATTAAAAATTAGAATTAGATTTAAATAAGTACACAATAAAAATTAATAACTAATTTAATTGTATCAACAATAATTCATATGAGAAATTTATAACTTTATGACATTAAATACTAAATTAGAAATTAACAAAATATCAACGAATGGTGTGAATCGAATTGGAACATAAAACCACAAGTAATAATCAAATAACTTCAACTTATAATTAAAAAAATCTAAATTCCAAACATAAAAATTGAAAAGAACAAAAAAAATAACAACTCAAAAAAAAAAAATATTTCCACCAAAACAAATATATGTTGGACATTATTCTATTAGATAGACTCTAAAAAGAAATTCCAAAACATGTGCATTCAAATTCTTAATTTTCATTTTCAATCTTGATCTTCTTGCAAGTTGAGGTATCTTCTTCCATCTCCAAATCTTCCAACTTCGAGATAGTCGTTTGGTTGGTGTAATAGTATTTTTCAACACTTTGGATTTATCATTGTCCACAATCTTATTGGAGAATTCAAGTAATAAATTCTGTACAAAATATTATGTTAAATTAAAGACATCTTTTTCACATTTGATTTTGACTCAAAAATATTTTTTAAATAAAATTACGCACTAACAGTAAGAAAACAAACAAACAAAAAGTTTATTTTTTGAACAAATACCTTAACACCTTCTACTTCATCTCCTTTAATAACTGAAGATGTCTTTGAGGTTGGAAGCAAACCAACAGTGTAATCAACATCTTGAGATTACAATTAGTTCATTATTAATTATTATTTATAAATTAGATACTACTAATGACCAAAAAAACAAAAAAGTGAATTGATTTTTAATAGAAAGTACATTTATAGTTGTATCCATAATTTGTATAGGGTAAGCCTCTTTGAATTTATTTATGAGGTCCACATCATCAGTCATCTTCCTAACATTATAAAAAGGTGAAAAATATGCATTATTAGATATTTGGACTTCAACGATAAAGAAAAAGGTTTTATCAATTAGGTTGAGTAAAAGTGTAGGTGTATCTGATAGACTTTCTTTCTACAGGGTACATCTAACATTAATAATAAAAAAATATAAAAATTATCAATGAAGAACATCTTTGTGCTATACATAAAATTTTGTAAAACAATCTTTTCTAAAAAATTTAATTTAATACAAAATGAGTAAAACATCACATAAAAAATATATTTTAAAAAAATTATAGATAAATATTACCGTTAAATAACTTCACTCTAGCAAATTGTAAGACGATAACAGTTTCATCCTTGTTATCGGAATCCAAAAAAGCATTTAACTTGTTTTTATAGTTACCAAAAAGTGCCATTATTTTTTTTATGTCAAATAGAATGTTTAATATTAAATGTATTTTTTTATAACAAAATAAACAAAAATTAATTACAATTTAAAAACTAATAAAATAGTATCAAATTATATACGTATTTTATATTTTTAAAATTTAAAAATTAACAATTAAGTTAAAATTTCAAACACAATTTAAAAGATTAATAATTAGTTAATTAATCATTTTAAATTCATAAAAATCAAATAACGTAAAAAATATTTTTTTTTGTAAATTATGCTTATTATTTATACTTTTGGAAGCATTTCAGGTGAGA
Organism: Arachis hypogaea; assembly: GCF_003086295.3. NCBI lineage: Eukaryota > Viridiplantae > Streptophyta > Magnoliopsida > Fabales > Fabaceae > Arachis > Arachis hypogaea. The sequence continues at coordinate 99,488,657 of NC_092038.1, forward strand.
CATTGTACTATATTAGAAGTCTAGTGCACCATGCCTGTGAACCATTAAGATATAATATAAAATATATAAAGGAATGAGATTATGGGAGAGAGGAATGTTGTAAAAATGAGATAAATGGGTGCATGGTGGACTGTTAACCTGTTTTTTCATTGTCAAGTTCATAGGTATAGAAAAAGTCCATAATATCCACTACGGTGTGATGATGTGGACTAGCTTATGACTTATGTCATGTGCCCTGTAGTTGGCTTACAATGAAATGGTGAGCCAAAATTTATTTGGTTGAATTAAATTATTAAACAAAAATATTTTTTAATAATTTTTTTATTATATTTAATAAAATTTTAACAATAAAAATTAAAAAACTTTAAAAATATTTTTTAAATTACAATTTATAATTTTTAAAAAATAACTTAAAAAATTATTTTAATTTTAATATTATAAATAAATAAAAAATATTTTTATATTATCGTATCAAACAAAGAATAAAATATTTTTGCACAAAATATTTAAATATAAAATTATTTTTACCTATTAAAAAAATCACTGAAATTTTTTTTCCTAAAAACACACAAAAAAAAATCTGTAATTTTGTCCATTTAAGCCAACTTTTGATGATATCTATCACAAATTTTATATTCATCTAATTTCTATTACTCTTGCATCTTTACTCAATTTATTATACACACTTATTGACAATTTATCAACTAATAATAACACTTTCAATTGATAAAATATTCAAAATTTGCATAACACAATAAAAAAATAATATTGGCTTATATTAGAAATAATTAATTTTAAGACTTTAATTTATTCATTTATTTTTTAGTAATACTTCAATTGGTTTTTAATAATTTTTTTCAGTACAAAGTAGCTTTTAATAAAAAAAATAAATTAGTTTTTAATCTTTTAGAATACCAAACATATTAGGAGTTTTTATTTAAAAAAATATTTTTTAATTTGTGTTAAAAAGAACAAATTTACTATAGTCTTATGCATATTATTTGTTAATTTTGTGGATAACTTTATTTAACGAATAGTCTTATTTTGTTGAGATTGATAAATTTAAAAAAGAAAATATTTCATAAGTAGTATTTTCTGCAAAATTAAAAACTAAAACAAAAAATTCATCTTTATTTCATAGACTATGCATGTAAAATCATATAAAAAAAGTTTAATTATATTAAAATATTATTTTAAAGTAATCATTTGTTTTTCATAACCTTTAAAATATAAATATCAATAAAAAAATCACTACAAGAAAAATATCCATTCAACCACACTTTTTTTAAGCTACATTTGAAAAGCGTAGCCTATTCATAGAATAGGCTACGCTTTTCTCTGTGTTGCCTTTTTATAAGAGAAAAGGATACACAAATGCGGCATCATTTAAAAAGCGTAGCCTTAGGTATTATAGAAATCACTTATAAAGCGTAGCCGTAGGTTGATATCTATAGCTTCACTTTTCGTATCAAAGGAAACGCTTTTAAAGGGTAGCCTATTTTTTAAGTTTTGGGTGCACTTAAAAAGCGATGCCTAATGTCTGCAGAGCAAATTTTGTCACTTGGTAACTTTTTTTCCTCTTTTACGCAAAAGGAAACCTAGCTACACTTAGCAAAAATTTTGTCAATTCCCTCCTAGGTCATCACTCCCCTCCAAAATCCTATGAACTCGCGAATTGATGAACATGCATGCTAATGTTGCGGTGCAGTAGAACTAGTGAATTTGGGGGTTTCATTCTGTTAGTGTTGCACTGCAGGGTTTACTGTGACTTGTTGCTAAAATTTTATGGTTTGTCTGCTCCTGAAGGTCCACTTACGAGGGTTTGCTTCTGTATTATTTTTGGTGCAAAATAATTAGAGCTGTTAACATTTATTGTCTAAATTGAAGTTGCTAAAACAAAGATTGAACTGGATGTGCAGAGTGTCCATAGCAGAAGCTGTGTTATTATATTTTTTGCTTTTATGCACAAACCATTCTTCTGTTAAAATTGTCTTGCCTACTAATAAATTATGAAAACCAAGTAGGAAAATTGTTTGAGATGATTACTCTTTTTATATAAAAAACAAAAAAATTTTAAAGGATTCTGAAACAAATATTCTCATAAAATCTTCTAAAGAAACAAATTCTTGTAAAGAGACAGGGTATGGACTTCCATTTTTAACAAATAAAATAAACCTTGAACTGTGAAATGCTAAATCAACAGAAATCAAACTTTCCAATGCAGAAGATTATTGTTTTCATTGTTTTATCTTTGGAATTTTTGTTACTTGCAGGTTTTGACAGAGAGTATTGATCGTGTCTTAGAGTTTGTTAAATGAAGTAAGGCAATCAACCCCACTGTTGCATTGGAGACAGCTACAGCCTTGCAGGTATGTGTGTTTTGTCTCTTTCTTCTGATCATAATAGAAATTTGATTTAAAAGAAGACCAGAACATTGTGTTTGTTCCTGATTTTGCGTATATTTGTTTTGTCTTTCAATTACACTTAGTAAAAATGAAGTCTTATATCAGTTAAAGCAGAGATCCCTTCTGGTATATTACCAAAAATTTTATTACAAGAAAGATCTAATTATTTCAGATGAATCATTTCAAATATTATTACAAGAAAGATCCCTTCAAAACTGTTGTAAGATAGGTTTGAGACATTATTATGTTGGTTACTCCACAGTTCACTAATTGAAAGCATAGCATGGGCTTCTTGGTCTAAGGCTTCTTGTAAATTATAACTGAATGTTAAAATTCTTTAAATTATGGCTAATTACCTTAAAAAGTACCTCTCCCAAGTAATAGAAACAGTAAAGGTTCTTGGTTTTTGGTTTCCTGATTCTGATCTTGTGATAATAGAGTGTGAATTAGAAGTTGTATGAGGAATAGGAGGTAAGCAGATCTCAATACACTAATAGTTATCTGAGTTTGAGCCTAGTCAAGTGCTGTTAACTTATTCAATCTTATGCTAACTTTCTTCCCTGACTGAAAATATAGGAACTTAAGTCTATAGATGTTGTTTCCTTTGTGGCAATACTTTGTCCTTTTCTTTTACCATGTCAATCCTTAGCTATAGTTTCTCAGGCTTGTGTTTACTAGGTTAATCCCTGTATTGATAAATAACTTATTATCCTAGATTAAGTTTATTTAATTTTACATTTTTGATATATATGCATGCACACAGAACATCTTGTGGCTAATATATGTATGTACAGATGTATATTAATTTCTCCCTCAATAGTATACTTAACCCCTAGCTCTCTAGGTCATGTGATTGAGAATATGGGACCAGAAATCTGCTCCTCTGTAAATAACAGAGTGAATGATTCTGGAAACATTGATATTTTAATATGATTTTGTTTTCCATTTGATACTACGAAAATACTAGTAAAAATTGCACGCCTACATATTCTTCCATGATAGCGAGATAACTACTCTGATGGTAACTATATATTAATTCTCCGCTTAATATTCCTTTTTTCTTTGGTATATATAGTCAGATTTTATCAACACTAATATTTAAACATACTCAAGTTAAGTTAGTGAGATTTATGAATAGAAATTCTGTAAATAAGATGAAACATTAAAAATATGATCCTTTCAAAATTGAGATATAAATAAGAGTACTGATAGTATAGTTTATGACATAAAAGGGAGTAATATGTAGAGAGAACACTTAAATGCTGGCAATTATATAATGATGAGAGATAGGTATTGATCTTTGCTGCTTCTGACTTGGGTGTGGTTGGTCAACTTGTACTGTGTGTATGTATGTATAGGGTGCATGGTGCCTTCATCAATCATCATCATATATATCAACCGAGATCCAATTAATTTGTCTTATATATGATATATTATCTACAATTCTACCTACATACATTCACACAACAAATTAATTTCACTAAACTATAACCTTTTTCTATATATATATAAAAAAGTAATAAAAGTAATTTAAAATGGTTTTTGGAAATTAGAAATTTACTCAAATAAATAAATGCATGTTGTGGGCTGTTGGTGAGAGACAGAATATAAATTGTGTGTAGGAATTTACTAAAATGATCTTTTCTGATTTAAATGCAGTTACCATCCAATTTCCAGTGTGTTTTCTCAAGCAAAGGGAGTTGCTGTGTGGGATCCAGAGAAAAACAAATATCTTGATTTCTTATCTGCTTATTCTGCTGTTAATCAGGTAACATGCTTGTAGATCTCAAATTTTGATTCGGAAATGGTGGCCAAATGAGTTATAGAAGTTAATTTCTAATTATTGAAGTGTCTGTCTTTTCTATTAATATGAGTAGTACAGTGTGCTTAAAAGGCAATCAAGGTTTACACATCCACCTATGTTTTATGTGATTATTTATTTCAAATAATATATATGAAAGCGTGAGAGAAGAAGGTATTTGTGTTTGATAGTTAAATTGAAGATTTAAGGAAGAATAATTATATAAATGAGTAGCTCTCTGGCAAGGCAAGTTGAGATGAAAGTGAAGCAAGCACTTGTAAGAGAAGATATATAAATTAGTGATGGTGTAAGTGTGCCAGCTCTATGAGTGAAATGCTCACGTGTGTGATAAATGTGGCTTTGACTTTCTTAATCAACTTTCTGACTCTATTGCCGCCATGCATGTGGATCCTTGCTTCTTATTCTGGCCAGGTCTTCCCCATATTTGACTCTCTTTCTACCTAGCTACCTAAGCTCTCTTACATATATGTATAAATATTATCAACAAATTCAGAATGTTTATGTATGACTTAATTAATCAATACCATATGTAAACAGGTGTAAAACCAGTTGTACTTTCACAATTTATTAAAATGCTATTTTTTAATTACTACGAATTATGACATACATGCAAGCAATTTCATATATTAATTATTATTGGAAATAATGAATAATAAGGAGTTAGAGACATGGAAGCCAGTGATCCTCTAACTACGAATATTAATTTATACTTAGGACTTAGCTGCCCCATACTCTCTCATTTAATTTATACTATTCCTTTTCATCATCAATTCTAATTAATTACCAACTCCTTCGGCCTAACCTTAATTAGGTTCCAATTGCTGTTTGTACTGTTAGGTAGTAAGGATAAAGAGTATAAAGAGTTAATCTCGCATTAAAAAAAATTAAGATGCGAACAGTTTATAAGATATTAATTAATTCAATATATTAAGGTTTTGAGTTTGATATGATTTTTTTAGGTGAAAATTTATGTGCAGTTGTTTTTATATTATATAATTTAATTGAATATTTTTACAGTTATTCGTGGTTAAGGTTGAAGGCGAAAGTTTTTGGTTAAGGTCTTCCAAGAAGATTTTGTCAAAACGTTGATCGTGTCATGGCAAGGTACAATGCATACTTTAATTCTTTTGATTTGTTAGTTTTGAAGTTGCAATTTAACTTATTATATTTGTACTATAAATTCTATGTTTCTCTTTATTCTGAAGTTGTATAGCCATGTTATTTTTTTAGTATATGCTTTCTTGGTTTACTATGACTACGTGTTCCATTTAATTTTTATAATTACGAATGTCATTATGAATATTTTTTTAACTACTTTTCTATATAATTATGCAGGGTAACAATGAAGATTAAGCAATGAAGATTAAGCTGACTATTATTGTGGTTTATTGGCTAAGATAGAATGCTACTTAGAATCTGTACATGTATGGTTGACTAATGATTTTTATTAGAAGATACTTTTATTGGCTAAGTGATATTATGATTTTGATATGGCTATGCTTACTTTAGTTTGAGCATTCTAGTACTTTTGGATCAATGTTATAAATATATTTTGGTTAGAGACAATTTTTATTATATAAAGTAATTATTTAGTATAATTATGTCTTTATTTTTATTTTGTAATATTTAATTACTTTATACATGTAATCATATTAACTATTCTGTTGTATTAATAATTATTAGATAATTATATATATATATATATATATATATATATAGAAAAAAAAAAGAGGGATCTAAGGCTACGCTTATATACAGTAGCTATAGTATACGGAAAAAAAAAAGAGGGACCTAAGGCTACGCTTATATACAGTAGCTATAGTTTACGAAAAAAAAAAAGAGAGAGACCTAAGGCTACGCTTATAAAAAGTAGCTATAGTATACACTGTGGCTACGGTTTACAAGTGGTGTAGTAGCGTTAAAAAGCGTAGCCTATTCTGGCAGAACGAAAGCTGAAAAGCGTAGCCTTTGGTCACGGAGAGCATCATTTGAAAAGCGTAGCCTATTCCCAAACGCCAAAAGCGTAGCCCTTGGTGCAGAAAAGCGTAGCCTTTGAGAATAGGCAACGGCCGAATAGGAATCACCCTGAAAAGCGTAGCCGTAGTCTAAGGCATCATTTTTTTTTCACTTTTGGCTACACTTTTCAAGTGTACCTGAATGGGTGTTTTTCTTGTAGTGAATATATACTTCTATTTGAATTTAAATAAAATATAAAAATAAAATATAATAAAAAGCTAAACTTTGTGTTTTAATTCAAATTCATTAAAAATGATACTTTTATAAGTTTATCAATTTAAAACAAATTCATAATGATTTCTTAAGTTTTATTATAAATCATCATTTAATTTATCATCATCCATAGAATCATTACCAAACTTTTTTATTTTGAATAGATACACCTAACATATAGTCCTACATATGACATATGAATTTAAAGTTAAATTTTTTAGAGTTTGAACTAACATATAATAATATCTAAACATTTGTTATACTATATTTATTTTATAAATTAAATAGTAATTTAACTAATGTTATGCTTTAATTATTTTCAAGATCATATTTACATAAATTTAGTTAGTATTCTTACTTTATTATATTATAATTATTTATTATTCTAAACTCTTAAGTTTAAATTTTCGTACTACCTTAAAAGGTTATATATTATTAGATAAATTATTTTAAAATCAAAATGTGTAATTTAAAGTTATAAATTTATAAAAAACACAATTTTATAAATAAATTTGATTTAAAAAAATAGATTTCAATTTGTACTAGTTTTTACTTTTTATTTTATTTAAATATAAATGAAAATATTTTTTATAAAAATTTATGATTAGAATATCTTTTACTATATAATTTTACTTACATAACATGCAAAAATAAAAGTGATTTTCTTTGTTTTTTATAATTTTGTAGTTTGTGTTTTTGAAATACTCATTTTTTTCTTAATTTTTTAGTCTGTACAATAAAATTAATAAATAATATAGATAAATATAAATTACCTTTTTATAATACAAATTTAAAAATTAAGATTTTTATTTTAAAAAATAATCTATTATAAAATTTTATAAAGTATAAATTAATTCTCATTTTTTTAAAAAATAATATTATTGAAGAATTAAATTATTTATAATTTTAAAAACAAAAAAGATTTTATTTTATTTGAAATAATTTGCTATTTTTCTAATAGAAATTTTTTTATGATAATTTCAATGAAGTGTTATTCTTAATTTAGATATTTTAACACACAAAAACTTATAGAATTTACCTATTTTAACTATGTTAATCAATCTTAGCATTTAAAGGAAAAAAATATAATATTTAAATTACACTACTTGATATTTCATATATAAAATCATTTCGGCACTTCTACGTTAATCTTGCTATTTTTATAAAAATATTAATATTAACATAGAAGTTGGAATTTTTTTTAATTTATTTATTTTTACAAGCAAACAATAAATTTTTGTTGGCAGAACTCTTTTAAGTTCTCTTTTCTATTTACTTAGTCATCATTCTTAATAATAGATTCTTTTTTCTTTTTTGGTTATTTTCTCTTATAACTAATTATTCATTCAACGAGAAAATATATATATGAACCTATATATAAATATACATAAATATACAATGGTTAATTTAATAGCTAATTTTTAATATATACAATAATATTTTTATCTAAATAATGCATAAAAAAAAATAAATAATAATGGTTCTTCTATTCTTTTTAAATGATATTATTAAAATAAAAATGTTCATATATAGAAAATATAGTTATATATATGAATACTTAAATTTAATATTTAATAAGTTTGATAAAAAATAACGTTCTCAATTTTTTTTATTTCAATTTAACTAAAATTCGCAAATTTTATTTTTTAAAGAAAATCTAAAAAAAAATATTTTTCTTTTTCTATTCATAGTAGATTTAATGTTGAAATAGATTTGTTTTTCATTTAAAAAGCATGTGGTGATAAAATAGATGAATTTAAAATTTTTCTCTTTCTGCGTCTCCCATAGCAACTGCCCCTTATTGTCTTTTTCATTCACTTTTTAAGGATAAATTGGTCATTTCTTGCATCACTTAAAGACAAAATAAAACTTGCAACATAACCGTACCTGGCATACTGATCTTTAGAAAAATACCCTGGTGCACTTGAAACGTTTCTTATACTTTTAATATTAACATGTCATTATAACTTAAAAATTAACCACCAATAAAATAGTATCAAATTATATACATATTTTATATTTTTAAAATTAAAAAAATTAACAACTAAAATAAAATTTCAAACACAATTTACAAAAAAAAATTAGTTAATTAATCATTTTAAATTCAAAAAAATCAAACGACGTAAAGAATATTTTTTGCAAATTATGTTTATTATTTATATTTTTAATATTAACATGTCATTATAATTTAAAATTTTATTAACTTTTTGATATAAAATTTACTATAAAATTGATATACTACTATTACAGTTAAATATGTTTTTATTTTTTCAGGTTTCGTTCTTTATGATTTAAGAATATTATAGATTTCAGACGGTTTCATTTGCATTTTATTTTGAATAAATATGAAACAACATATTCAGTATGTTTAATATATAATGACGATGATAGTGTTATATTAAACTCGAAAAATTTAAGGTTATAAAATATTAGTTTCAATTTACAATGTCAAATTAAAATGTAAGTCTATGCATCGTACGGATTTAATACTAGGTCCTTCAAATCTTACAAAATTAGATAAATAAAGCGAAAAAAAATTACGTTAAATAACACACACATAAAAAATGACATACAACCTATTTTTAAATTGGATGATATTTTCATCTTTAAGATTAAAGAATGTCTTTATACCATACATAGAATTTTGTAAAACAATTTTTTCTAAAAAAATTTAATTTAATAAAAAATGAGTAAAAACTCACATAAAAATATATTTTAAAAAAGTTATGGATGAATATTACCATTAAATAACTTTACTTTAGTAAATTGTAAGACAACAACAATTTCATTCTTTTTGCCGAAACCTAAAAAATCATTTAACTCGTGTGTATAATTGCTAAAAAATGCACACTCTATTATTTTTTTATATCAAATAAAATGTTTAATGTTAAATATATTTTTATAACAAAATAAATAAAAACTAATTACAACTTAAAAACTAACCACAATAAAATTGTATCAAATTATATAGAAATTTTATATTTTTAAAATTTTAAAATTTCAAAGACAATTTAAAAAAAATTAATTATTAGTTAAGTAATCATTTTAAATTCATAAAAATCAAACGATATAAAGAATACTTTTTTTTTGTAAATTATGCTTGTTATTTATATTTTTCATATTAACATATCTTACGATTTAAAAATTAGTCATCAATAAAATAGTATTAAACTATATACATATTTTATATTTTTAAAATTTAAAAATTAACAATTAAGTCAAAATTTCAAACGCAATTTAAAAAAATTAATAATTAATTAATTATTTTAAATTCATAAAACCCAAATGACGTAAAACATATATATATATATATATATATTTTGTAAATTATGCTTATTATTTATATTTTTAATATTAACATGCTAATGATAACATTTTATGTAAAAAGGTAGAAAAAATATCTCTTCACCGATAACAATTTTTTTCACAAATTAAAATTCTTCAAGCGAAAAAAAATTTAATATTACAAAAATATTTATAACAAATTAAAAAGATAAATTGAGAATAAACTTTTAAAATAGATTCAAATACATAAATTTACAATGAACTCAATATCAAAATTTCTAGATTTATAAAATAAATATATGATTACCCATCATCGACCTCTAATTCAACAACATTGTATCTAGTAAACTTAGTTATCCTTTTCAAGAATTCTCTTACTCTTAATTTCATCAACATATCTAATAACATCTAAAATGGATTAAAATAAAAAAAGTTTGTTATTGATAAGTTTGTTAAAAAAAAATAACTGAAATTATCAATGACGAATAAATTTATCAATGAATTATACTTTTTTCTAAAACAATAAACTTATCAACCAAAAAGGTGTAATAGAATTCAAGAGTATTGAGTGTGTCAAAATTTACAAAGTTAAATTCATATCGTGGGATACTTGACGATTCTAAAAGTATATGCACATCGTTACGTTGGTTTAAATTAACCACATACTCGTGATGAGTAATCTTGAAGTTATCCACGTTGAGTCCAACACCAAAATATCTTATTTGATAAGATATTTTTTCACTCAGCGAATTTACGAATCAAGACACAAAAACCTTTTTAGCTGAGGCATATTTTTTTTCTTCATAGAATTAATAAATAAAAATCAAAGAACAATTAAATCGGGATAAACAAACACGTTTAAAATATGAATAATATAAATTTAATATTATTTAAAAATTGGTAAAAAATTTACGTCGTTATCGAGTTAAACCATCTCAATTGAGTATGTCAATGAAAAATTTTCGTAGCTTGATAGTATCCATAACCTTATCACTCATATACGTACACACAAATTTTTAACCGTAAGAGTGATCTGAACAATTTTGTGAACATGAACTGCCATTAAAAAAAATAGAAAAATTTTAAATAATTGATTGTATTGAGTAAGGAGTTGTTGTACTATATATCTTTAATCCGTATTTTTATAGTGAGACTCATAATTAAAATTTTCTGAAATCTAATTGACTTTGATTCAAATAACTAACTATTTAAAACACTTTTAAAATTTGGTTTTTATGATAAAAACAATTTAAACCAATTAAGTTAGTTTTTTACTTTTCAAAAAATTATAACCACAATTTAAAAGAATGAGTTAGTTTCTAACAATTTGACATGTTGACGGTCTTGAAATATAAACTATAAACTATTTAAAACATTTTGACATATGAACGAATTTGAAATACAAACTACTTAAAATACTAAATTTTTAATTTGAATGATGAAAATTATAAAAATTTGAAGTTAGTTTCTAACTTTAGAAAAAATTATAACCATAATTTTCTTGTGTACTATAATTTAAAAAATAATCATCTAAGTAAATAATTTATAAATAAATTTTTTAAATTAGTTCAACAATATTAAAAACTAAATATTAACAACTTAAGAAAACATATTTAAAAATAAAAAAAATTTAAGCAAAATAATCTAAGCAAATAATAATTTAAAATTAAAAATAAATTAAAAAAATTTTGGTGATTAAATTTGCAGATAAAATAAATATAAACTTATTATTAGTCATTTTTTTAAAGAGTAATATTGTCAATAAAATAGATTTTATAAATAAAATATAACTATAATTTAAAAATATAAAAAGTAACCACCTAAGCAAATAATTTACAATTTATAAATAATTAGTTCAACAATATAAGTAAATAATTAATTTAACAATATTAAAAATAAATACTTGACAACCTAAGAAAGCGTTTTTAAAAATTTAAAAAGTAACAATCTAAGAAAATAATAATTTATGATTTATAAATAAAATATTAAAAATTTTTAGTGATGATACCTAAGCAAATAAATTTTCAAATTTAACGTATGAACGACATGTCAGCATAAAAGTTTCCCATTTTTATTATTATAAAGATAAAGATACTAAATGGCTAGTAATAAACGTACTCAAATAAATTTTAAATTAGTAACTTCTTCATATTTTGTTTGTACTGAATTTTTTAAAATGGACGATTTCAAATAATGAAAAAAATGAATAATTTTAAATCACTGGTTTTAGATTAGTGGGCGTATAATTCACGTAAAACTAATGATTTAAAATTGTCTATTTGAAATCAATACAATATTTTTCTAAAAATTCACATTAATTTACAAATTTTAACAAACAAAATTAGATGATATAATGTGCTAGTAATTTAAAACTACTTATCTCTCCCATTATTTAAAATTGCTCATTCTAAGAAAATTATCTCTTCCGTTATTTAAAATCAAATGTACTAATGATTTAAAACTGCTCATCTCCGATTTCCTACTATTTAAAAATTCCCATTCTAAAAAATTGATTTCCCAAACTAAATGTGTAGTGATTTAATATTGTTCATCTCTCCCATTATTTTAACGGGCCATCCTAAAAAATTCATTTCTTCCATTTGAAACCTCCTATTCTAATAGGAGAAAGCTATTAATTTAAATCACTCACAAATTATATTTTTAAAATTTTAAATTATTTAAATAAAATTGAACAAAATAAAAAATAAATATTCAACCAACATAATATTATCCAAAATATTATATTGGCATGTCAAGAGGTTTTGCATACGTTAATTTTTTTAATTTAAAAATTAAAATCTTTAAATTTTTTAAATTGAATAATTAATTAACCGAATAGAATAATACAAATACATAATATTATAGTTAAATCGTTACAACAATACACGTATTCTAGATACAACGGCGTTAAATGCATTACCAGGTACTCAGTACTTGATTTATACACAATTTGTAGTTGTGTCATATTTTGGGTGCAATTGGAATATTTTTTAACCTCTATCATATTTCGAGTGGCGTTAAATGCATTACCAGATACTCAATACTCGACTTATACACAATTTTATAGTTGTGTCATATTTCGGGTGCAATCAGAATATTTTTTTAACTTCTATCATATTTCAAATATAGAGTACTTGATTTACCTTCTTATATATTTTATTTTTTTATTATTTTTATTATTTATTTTTTTCTCTTCTCAATGCCACTAACTAACCTTTTGCCTTTTTATATTTTGTGCTTTGTTATATTTTGTCCCTTATTAAAAGAATATGTTGTGCTCTTATTTTTTTATTATTTATTATTTTATTTTTTATTTTGTGTTTGCTAATATCTTATAAAACCAAATCTTTTAAGAAACTAAGACTTAGGATTCAAACTAAGGTTCTTAGAAAAGAACGATTTGCTAGCCACTACGAGGCTATCAAACTCTTTGTAACATTAATGTAATTTTTTTTATATATATTACCTAAATCAAAAGTGTATTTAATATATGTACAATATATCTATACTGTGTTAGTATGTGCCATTGATGAATTCTACCAGATATGATTTGATATCTAATATTAATCATTGGTTACATTAAAATATGTATTCTTGCCTAGGTGCTACAATTCAATCAAATAGAGAACCTTGAGAGAAGACTTAGACTTGCTGAAGGTCATATTGAAGCGAGGAGACTTTTGGCATTCTACCAAGTTGGTAGTTTCTCCTTTCTTGGCTATATAACTCCAAACTAATCCTTAAAGAGAATTTAGATCCATAGTGAATTAGTTATTGACCTCTTAAGTTGGTAATACCGTGGGAGTCATTCCTAATTAATTAACCAAAATTTTTTTTGGATTCCACATTCATTGCCGCTGCTAATCCGAAGTTCTTCTTGGCAGCACCATTTTGCGCAATGGCATCTTTTTCATGTCGCTATGAGTTGGAAACGACTATGTCCTGTCTTCTTTTTTTCTTTGCAGATCAATTTTTGCAACCATTGAAGATCTGCAAGGTTCACTCGGTGCCGTCGCCGGTGTTCAAGACCGTGAGACACCTCTGCCACTCAAACTTCCATCTTCCAACCCTATCAGCGGCAAGGAGCTTGGACGCTAAGCAAATGGAGCTCTTCCTAAGTCACCCGATGCACCGAAGGCCTTTCCGATCTTGTCTCAATGTCCTCGTTGGGCCGAGAAGGATGACCATATGTCTGCTCCTTTCCTGCGTTGGCAAAGATGACAACCTCCTGCCGAAGATTCCTCCTTTGTCTCCCTTCCGGTCTGCCTCTCTTTGTCGGTGGCAACCTCCTGCTCACCAGCAATTTCATTGAAGCACCCTCTGGTCTGCATATGGGAGCCAAAATGATGGGCGATGCATCAGGTCCATTCAAACCTCCATATCCAGTATCTCCAATGCCATAATTGCTGCTACTACGGTTAACTCCACCGGTGTTCGAAGCCACTGAACTCTTTTGCGTTCTTTGTAACACCCCAATTATCCTAAACCTTACCTCTAGCCGTAAAGCAAAGGTTAATCAGAGGTTATGACAATTCTAAGGCTTATACATATTTATATGTGGAAGGAAATAATATAATCTAGAAGCCTGATGAAGGAGTAAGCTCAAAACAGAATTACAAAAGTGTAATACGTCCACACGAAGTTATCGCATAAGATACAAGGTATAGGGTTAAGAGAATAAAACATATATAAATATAATAATATAATAATCATAGAGAACTAGCCCTAGCTTGCGGAGTTTAAGCCGACTAGTTATAAATAGAGAGATATAGAGTTTTAGAATCAAAACAGCTTATACACCTATCTCTCAAGTAAGCCTCTAAGGCCATAAAGATAAAACACAAAAAGATGTGAGAGTAGCTATAACAAAGTAAAATAAATTAAACCAAGGAGGAACCATACTCCGCTTTGTCACCATATCCGCAATCTCACCGAAGTAGATTACAACCTGCATCTGAAAAACAACAACAAAGTATGGAATGAGAACCGGAGGTTCTCAGTATGGTAACAGTGCCCAATGATGTAAGATGTAAGGTCCTGAGACGCCGAAGACAATCCTAGAACTTCACATCGCATACGGGTATTCAAGCTTAACAATATAAATAAAGAACTTAAACCATAAACTGGGTTATCTGACCTAGGGGAGTTCTAACTAACACTAATCACACCGCTGTATCCCATAGCCTTCACCTACCTAACCTCCATGCGATCCCATCGCCACCGCCTACCTAACCTCCTTAGCACCAGACAATCACAATTAATGCAAACAAATAAAACACAAGTAGAAGCATATAAAGCAAGTAGTTCAAGTAAGCAAATAGGCATGTTATACAATTAGGCAAACTCACGTAATCAAAGCAAGCAAGCACATAAAAGATACATATGATGAATGCCTATTTTATTGACTCGTGATATCACTTGTCGGTCCATAAATGCCAACCCGACACATCCTTTCGGATGTCGCTTTTCTGCCGCACCCACGAATATAGTATCGGGCACACTCTATTGACCCACGAATATTGTGCCGGGCACACTCTATTCACCCACGGATATAGTGCCGGGCACACTTGCATGCGTAACCCAAGGATATAGTGCCTGGCCCACTCTTGCAATAGAAAAGATTATCAATCACCGGTCAATCCCGAGGGCATAATACCCTGCACACTTATCATACTTAACCCAAGGATATAGTGCCTGGCACACTCTCATGATTCAACAAGATCATTATTACCCTTTGAGTCTTCAACTCATCATAACCATCATCAATTCATTACTTCCATCCCCGACTCATTAGTTCATCAATTTCCCAATTCATTGTCAACAATCACCATGTGCACCACTCTTCCTTCTCTCTCAACTAACTCGTCTATAATACACCAGAAACCTAAACCTCCGTTTGCTAATTTTTCAAAGAAAAACCCAACTTAAACCCCTAGGACCCTTCAATAAGCCCAAGAGTCTTAAAATGATGTTATAGAAGCTTACAACCTTGTCGGGAAGGTGAAATAGTTGAAAACTAAATTTAAAATTATAAAACAGGGCGTGTGCGTATGCACACCCAAGAAGATTTTGAAAGTGTGCGTACGCACAGATACTAAAATTTATAAAGTCTGTTCACTCGCACAAGCTGTGCGAGCGCCCCCAACAGACGACCCTTCCCGACTTGTGCGTGCACAGGGCTGTGTGTCTGCACAGGTCGTAATTCTTCATTGATGTGCGCGCGCACCAGCCGTGCCAGCGCTCAAAACAGTAAGCCTTCCCTTGCATGTGCGTACGCACAGGTCTGTGCGTCCGCACAGGTCTAACTTTTTTCATGGTTGTGCGTGCGCACAAGGCTGTGCATGCGCACATATCAGAAAATCCTGAAATTCTGCAACTTTGCAGAATTTCAGATTTTTAACATCAACTTTGAATGACCATAACTTCCTCTACAGAATTGAAAATTTCACAAACTTTATATCGATTTAAAGGGTTTTCAAAGATCTTTAATTATAGACAAGTTTCATCAGATTTTGAAAACTGAGGCAAAAGTTATGATCAGACAAAATTCACTAAGAATCCATTTTTTTTTTACCAAAGGCCTCAAAACTCCAATTTTCAAAACTCACAATTCAAAACCAATCCAACCACAACCCAAACATTGCCAAAACAACATAAAAGCCCATACCCTTCCTTTTCCAACTCAACCATCCATAATCCCAATTACACTACTCAATACCATCAAATTCCTTACTCATCAACATCCAAAACCATCTTAAATAATCTTTAACCAACATCAAATATCAACAACTACTTCAAATCCCCATCACTTAACCTCAACATTATCAATCATTATCCATATTCATATTACCACACTCAACATACACACTCACCAATATCAACCAACATCACAATTTATAATTAGCATCAATAACATCAATATCTCTCATCAACCTTTATAATCATTAAATACCAACAACATCATTATTCATCATCAATCCTTAAATACCAACAACCTCATCAACAACACTAATCATCAATACTCATTAACACCACAATTCCCAATAAACCTCATCAACCACAATAATAATCAATATCAATCATCAATTAACATAAATCCTACTTCAACATATACAATCCCTTAAATCCCCATCAACATGCATACACCACAATATTAATTCAAACAACTATACATCCAATTCAATCCTATCCTATGGTCCACTAGCCTAAGTGTCCATGAACATTACATATTACATAAAAGAAACCGAAACCATACCTTGGTCGATTTCCAAACGCACCAAATACCAAAACGAAGCCACCAAGCTTGATCCAAAGCCTCAACCAACTCCAACAAACACCAAAGCTCAAACTAACAACACATATATCGATATCAACATCAAAACCTAAGATACACAAAATAACTAAACACAAGGGTTTAGTGGAACCTTACCTTATCCAACGAGAGTAGATATAAAATCCAACAATTACCCGCTACTAGAGATCACCTAAATAAGCAAAACCACAAAACTTGCTCAAAACCCCAACCTAGAAACGTGCAGAAACTTAGGGCAGAAAACTGGGGATGGAGATGTGAGATCTTACCCGATTTCTTTGAATAGAAAGGAAGTGCTTGTCGAGAGCTTTGCGTGGCCATAAACGGCTCGTCAATCGGAGCTCCGGATCAAAAATTATGGCTCTTGGAAGGTGGAGGTGGGAAGTGCACTCTCTCTTCTTCCTCTCCTCTCTAAAACCGCGGCCCTCTCTCTCCTAGGGCTGGAAAAATAAGCTCAAAGCTCATTAAATGAGCTTATATATGTTGGACCTTGGGTCCAATTTGGGCTCGGTCCAACCCGTTAGCGTTTTTAGTCTGTTTGGCCCACTTTGGGCCAAAACCTTTAAGATTAGTGTATGGTTTTCGATTCTAAAATTATTTTTGTCCTTTCAAAATAACAAATCAATTTTATAAATATTATTTTCCAAAATACGCGGTACTGGACAGTCTAGAGTCGGTACTGTTAGATTAAGCGCTAGTACGCATTTTTACAAAAATCTTTTTGAAAAGGTACATTTTCCAACTCAGAAAAATTCACTGAAATCAAATTTCATATTTTTATTTTCAAATTAAAACTTCTAAATTTTGAATCTATTCCGGGTACTAAAATTATTTTATTAAAACGGTTTTACGTGAAAATGCGGGTTCTTACATTCTTCACACTGGTTGTAGTGATGTCAAAACTACTTCCTGTTTCTCACAGTGACGAATAGGATTCTAATTCTTTTAAATCCATTTTGGTCCTCAATTGTATAGCACTGTGTTCCTCTTTTATTAAAGCTTAATTCTTTGTTGATCCTTAAACTTTAATCAAATTGAATTTCACTTCTAATGATTTTGTGGATGTCTATAGGTGGTTGAGTGCTCCAGTTATGGTGCAATATCCCTACTTCTACTGCCTTGGCTGTTTCATGGGAGAAGAGATTCCTATTTCTGGGAGTCCAAGTTAACCCCTTTTCCGGTAATTGCTCCATTAGCATATCAATGTCTTGAAGAATTGCTAAAATTTTTCCTATTGAACCCTTGGATTTAATTTCTTGTATGAGTTTCAAATTATCAGATTCTATTAGAGTCTTTCCAATTTAGAGATTATTGACTATGATTATAGCTTGTCTAATGGTTGTTGCTTCTGCTGCGATGCTTGAATTTGCTTGAATTTTTTCTGTGAAGCCTAACATAATTCTTCCTCTGTTATCCTTGACTATCACAGATATTGCACTAGAACCCTTTTCTTTCTTGAATGCTGCATCAACATTTGCCTTCAGCCATCCAATTGGATGTGGTCTCTATTTTACCAGGTTTGTTCTATTCTCTTTTTCCCTAAACATCATTCCTGCTTGTTTTTCTTTTGATTTCTAGAAAAATTTTTCGGAATATTTTCTTTCTTTATTGTCCACATTGGGTTTATTTATAGATACTGAAATAGTTTGTCGTTTCTAATCTTCCATATTTTTCACATCAAGAATCCAAAATTGCTGGTTCTCTTTTCTTGTTCTTCACCTCCTGCTACTTTAATTTTTCTTATTTTTTTCAACAACCAATTCCCAATAGATGTGACTGTCTCTTTAGTTGGAATACCCTAATATTCAGCCTTAAACCATGTAGCTCTTACCCATTTCATAGCAAGAAAGTGTGTTCCACTATTTCCACTTCTTTAGATCAAACTTGGCAAATTGGGTTTTGTATTATCTTCTTCGTATACAGGTTGTGATCCGTTGGTAATACATCCTGGCTTGCTCTCCATAGTAGCTTTCTGATTTTTGGTGGGTCATCCATTTTCATATTTCTTTCCATAGGTTCCTTCTATCTTCAGTTGTTGATGAATTTTCTTGGTTCAATTCTTGACTTGCCATTTTATCAACATGATATCCTATTCTAACTATGTAACTTCCATCCTCTTTTTATGGCCAATACAAGCAATCTACTTTGTGTATGACACTAATAGGGATTTGAAAATTGCTTTACTGATCTTGTAGGGAAACATTCCTACAATTTTTCTTTTATTCCATCCATCTTCCTCTATAATCAGCTCGCTAACTTTGGTCTCATCACTACTTTTTGCATTCAGAGCTTTGTTCTTTCTGGCAATTCAATTATCTTTCCAAATACATAATTTTGACCTATCTCCTATATTTCACTTGCCTTTTTCTCTAAGCAGCTCTCTCCTATGCAAAATGCTACTCCAAATTCATGATGCTCTTTTTTCTTTTTTGCTGTCCAGAAATTTCCTTCTGGGAAGTATAATGATCTTAGAATTTGGACCCAAATCAAATTCAAATTTTTGTTGGCTGGTGCATGGAATTGTGATACACAACTCCGATACAACTAACCAGCAAGTGCACTGGGTCGTCCAAGTAATACCTTACGTGAGTAAGAGTTGATCCCACGGAGATTGTTGGCTTGAAGCAAGCTATGGTCATCCTGTAAATCTCAGTCGGGCGGATTCAAAATGTTATGAGAGTTTAGATAATTAAAAGATAAATAAAACATGAAATAAGATAGGGATACTTATGCAATTCATTGGTGGGAGTTTTAGATAAGCATATGGAGATGCTTTGTTGCTCCTGAATTTCTGCTTTCCTATTGCCTTCATCCAATCATTCATACTCCTTTCCATGGCAAGCTGTATGTTGGGGGATCACCGTTGTCAATGGCTAGCGTCCGTCCTCTTAGTGAAAATGGTCTGACTACGGGTTACGTAGGGCTAATCATCTGTCGGTTCTCACTTGTGTTGGAATAAGATCCAATGATCCTTTTGTGCACTGTCACACTGCCCAACAGTCATGAGTTTGAAACTCGTCACAGTCATCCCATCCCAGATCCTACTCGGAATACCACAGACAAGGTTTAGACTTTTCGGATCTCAAGAATACTGCCAATTGGTTCTAGCTTATACCACGAAGACTTTGATTTCATGGAATTGAAAGGCTCTATTGTTAGGAGAGGCAATCATGCGTCATGAACCAGGAACCTAAGGGATACACACTCAAGCTCTCACAGATAGAACGAAAGTGGTTGTCAGGCACGCGTTAATAAGGGAGGATGATGATGAGTATCACAGATCATCACATCCATAAGGTTGAAGTACGAGTGAATATCTTAGAATAAGAATAAGCGTGAATTGAATAGAAAAATAATAGTACTTTGCATTGATTCATGAGGAACAGCAGAGCTCCACACCTTAATCTATGAGGTGTAGAAACTCCACCGTTGAAAATACAAAAGTGATGAAGGTCCAGGCATGGCCGAATGGCCAGCCCCCAAAACTTGATCAAGAGATCAAAAGTGATCCAAAGACAGTCTCAAAAATTATCTAAAGATATAAATACAATAGTAAAAAGTCCTATTTATACTAAACTAGTTACTAGGGTTTACAAAAATAAGTAGATAGTGCAGAAATCCACTTCTGGGGCTCACTTGGTGTGTGTTTGGGCTGAGCATTGAAGCTTTCACATGCATAGGCTTTCCTTGGCATTTTACTCCAGCTTTGGTGCCAGTTCTGGGGTTTTATGCCAGAAAAGGGTTTCTGACCGGCGTTTAGACACATTGCGGGAAAGCCCAAGATGTCTACTTTCCAACGAAATTGAGAGAGCACCAATTTAGCTTCTGTAGCTCCAGAAAATCCACTTCGAGTGCAGGGAGGTCAGAATCCAATAGCATCTGCAGTCCTTTCTCAGCCTCTGAATCAGATTTTTGCTCAGGTTCCTCAATTTCAGCCAGAAAATACCTGAAATCATAGAAAAACACACAAACTCATAGTAAAGTCCAAAAATGTGAATTTTTCATAAAACTAATAAAAATATATTAAAAAGTAACTAAAACCTACTAAAAACTATGTAAAAACAATGTCAAAAAGCGTATAAATTATTCGCTCATCACAAAACTAAACTTAAATTATTGCTTGTCCACAAGCAACTGAAAACAAAATAGGATAAAAAGAAGAGAATAGACAATAAATCCCAAAATATCAATGAAGCTTAGTTCTAATTAGATGAGCGGCACTAGTAGCTTTTTGCTTTTGAACAGTTTTGGCATCTCACGTACCCTTTGAAATTCAGAATGATTGGCATCTATAGAAACTCAGAATTTAGATAGTGTTATTGATTCTCCTAGTTCAGTATGTTGATTCTTGAACACAGCTACTTATGAGTCTTGGCCGTGACCCTAAGCATATTGTTTTTCAGTATTACCACCGGATACATAAATGCCACAGACATATAACTGGGTGAACCTTTTTAGATTGTGACTTAGCTTTGCTAGAGTCCCCAGTTAGAGGTGTCTATAGTTCTTAAGCACATTCTTTTGCTTTGGATCACGACTTTAACCACTTAGTCTCGAGCTTTTCACTTGGATCTTCATGACACAAGCACATGGTTAGGGACAGCTTAATTTAGCCGCTTAGGCCAGGATTTTATTCCTTTGGGCCCTCCTATCCACTGATGCTCAAAGCGTTGGATCCTCTTTACCCTTGCCTTTTACTTTAAAGGGTTACTGGCTTTTTCAGCTTGCTTTTTATTTTTCTTTCTTTTTTTTCCTTTATTTTTTGCCATTTTTCTCTCTCTTTTTTTTCTGCAAGCTTTGTATTTTTCACTGCTTTTTCTTGCTTCAAGAATCAATTTCATGATTTTTCAGATTTTCAATAACATTTCTCCTTTTTCATTATTCTTTCAAGAGCCAACAATTTTAACATTCATAAACTTCATTATAAAAAATATGCACTGTTCAAGAATTCATTCAGAAAACAAAAAGTATTGCCACCACATCAAAATAATTGACTAATTTCAATATAAAATTCGAAATTCATGTACTTCTTGTTCTTTTGCAATTAGAAACATTTTTCATTTAAGAAAGGTGAAGGATTCATGGGACATTCATAGCTTCAAGGCATAGACATTAGACACTAATGATCATTCAATAAAGACACAAACATAGACAAACATAAAGCATAAAAAATCGAAAAATAGAAAAACAAATAACAAGAAAATTAAAGAACGGGTCCACCTTAGTGATGGCGGCTAGTTCTTCCTCTCGAAGATCCTATGGAGTGCTTGAGCTCCTCAATATCTCTTCCTTGCCTTTGTTGCTCCTCCTTCATGGCTCTTTGGTCCTCCATGTTAGAACTCAAATCTCCTAAAGAGGTGTTGAGTTACTCCCAATAGTTATGTGGAGAAAAATGCATCCCTTGAGGCATCTCAAGGATTTCTTGATGAGGGACTTTCTCATGCTCTTGTTGAGGTCCATGAGTGGGCTCTCTTGTTTGCTCCATCATCTTTTTAGTGATGGGCTCTTGAGATGAATGACGTGGCAAAAATTGGTGAGTTAAGAAATTATTATAAGAGATACGTTGCAAGTACAGTCCTTAACCAGTCGAAAATCTGCTTATCAATTTAGAAGGATTGTCACAATATTGAAATTAAAATACTGGGAGTATGAATCTCAGGTCGTCTCCCAACGAGTTGCAGAAAGATGTGCTATTTTATTAATCAGGTGTTTTCAAAAATGGTTGAGTTGATAAATAGGAAATTAAATCAGAGAATTTAGATAATTTAAATAAAAGCCTTGACTGGGAGTAGATTAGTTGGAAGCCCTATTCTTGTTGAAGTACTCTCAAGATTAATTGATAATTGAAGGTTGTTCTGCTTAGTTATCCCTTACTAGGTAAAGGAAAGTCAAGCAAGTTGGAAATCTATTTCTAGTCACAAGTCCTAACCCTCTCCCTTGGGAAGGACTAGTGTCAATGACTAGAGGGTGATCCAACAATAAACCCAATTACAATTTTTCTCTTAAGTAATCCAACTCATGGTTTCCTTTCAATCATCTCCCAATCAAGTTATGGAACTACTCACTCATCATAATTATAGACTTCACAGAATCAATGGGGAAAATAAAAGAAGACATAATAAATAATGATAAAAGGGATTAATTAAAAATAAAAATAGTTCTTCATTAATAACTTGTGAAAATAATCCAATGTCAACTCTGGAGAAATTAAGAATATGGAGGAATAAATGAAAAGTAAATAACAAACTATAGTGACTAGTACCGGAGGTAGACTCTTCTCAAAAGCTAAAGCCAAAATCTTCAAAATCCTAATTATGAATGCTCAAGTGAGAAACCTAGGGGAGGAGTAAATTCAGATCTAAAAACTAAAAATTATGCATAATGAATGTTGTTTCTTTGTCTCTACATGTTCCCTGGCTCTAATATGTGTTTCTGGGCCAAAAACTGGGTTGAAATGCGGCCCAGAAACTCTGCCAGCAACTTTTGAAATTCTGCAGATCGCGTACGTCACGCGGCTGCGTCGTCCACGTGTTCGCGTCACTCAGCATATCTCATACTACGCGTGTGCATCGTCCATGCATTTGCGTTATTCGTGCAGCTTCCAATCCGCGCGGTTGCGTCAGGCATGCGAGCGCATCACTGTGATTTCTTCCGTTTCGCGCGGTCGCGTCAGCCATGCGACTGCGTGACTTCTCACTGGTCATCTCCTTAATTCTTTGTGTTCCTTCCATTTTTGCACGCTTCCTCTTCATTCCTTACGCCATTCCTGCCCTATGAAGCCTGAAACACTTAACACACAGATCACAGCATCGAATGGTACAAAGGAAGATAAAAATATATAACTAAAAGATCTTAGGAAGCAAGTTTTTAATCATAGGATATTTTTAGGAAGGAATTGTAAATACATGCAAATCATATGAATAAGTGGGCAAAGACTTGATAAAACCACACAATTAAACACAATATGAATCACAAAATAGTGGTTTATCAACCTCCCCACACTTAAATATTAGCATGTCCTCATGCTAAGTTGAAGGAGATGAATATGAATGAATAGGAATATGTAAGACTCATGTAATGCAATGCAACCTATATACATATGAATGCAACTATATGAGTTTGTCTACATGATTAAAAGTAGATAAGTTCTCTAAGACAAAACATGGGGCAGATTTCACTAATTCAAATCATATTGTAAAAGTAGATAAATTTGTAAGGAGATAGCTTGTGAAAGCAGGGAATACAGGACTGAGCATTGAACCCTTACTGTTGGTGCATGTGCACTCTTATCATCTCTAGTATATGGGGTAATCACTCTATCCTTCTCTAATCATGCTTTCAAAAATTTTATTTTTCACCTAATCAATCAACAATTTTAAAATGCCAATGCAAACATTATGAGGTCTTTTCATGGTTGTAATGGGGCTAAGGTAAAGGTGGGGATACACACATGGCTAAATGAGCTTGTGTATTGAATCTTTAATTAACCTAAGCTCCTACCTAACATACATATACTCTATATAATTTCAACATTCATCTTAGCTACCCAAAATCTCCTTTTCACATTCCATATTCATGTCTCAACCTTTATTTTAATTTTATCACATGTGCATTGATTTTTTAAACTATGACTTATTATTGGGGTGATTTTGTCCCCTTATTTACTAAAATAAAGAAATTTTTTTGGTATAGCTTATCAATGCACATAGATTTGTAGTTCCTTTTATGATTTCACATGAATAGGTACCCAAATTTCCTTTATTCTATTATGACATATTTTCTACCACCCTTTATTCCCACAATTTTCTCATACTCAGTTAACACACAATTCTATCTTAAGCTAACCAAAGATTCAATTGGGATTTTCAATTGTTTTCCACTTAAGGCTAGTAATGTGGTACAATATAGAATGAATGGGATTAAAAACAGCTCAAAGTGGTTAACAAAGGTAATTAAAAAGGGTTGGCTTATTTGGGATATGTGAGTTAAACAAACAATGGCATCAATCATATGCATGCACATAACACATTAATTTTGGACATATAGGATAAAACAAAATTCAGATTACAATCATAGAGAAGTGAACACACAAGAAAAAAATGTTTATGGTTAAATAGTGTAACCATGTATTTAGGCTCAAAGTCTCACGGGTTGTGTGTTCTTTTTAGCTCAGAAATTCTATTCCAATTTTAACTTCAAATAAATTTAACATAAATATTTTGATTTAAATTAGTGAAATTTTCAAAAAAATATATGGTCTTAAAAGAAACTTATTGTCTTTTCAATCAGGTAGAACATGCATGCAATTAAACTACTAATATGCAATCTATCCTATTCTAAAGAAGAAAGAAATTGGTGTTAGGGGGGAAAGAATTACCTCTAAAGTCAGGTACTGACCGACCTCCTCACGCTTAAGGTTTTGCACCGTCATCGGTGCCATCTGTCAAGAACAAGGGTGGGCTGGTGGCAATATTTTCACAGTCGGGACCATCATGGCTCCCTATGCTGGTGAAGGAAGTAGAGTCCGGAGTGCCTGGGTCCTCGGCAAGTCTGTGGTTGCCTGTGAGTAGCTCCTTGAGGTATTTGAATCTGTGGTGGTTGCGGCGCTCTTGGAGCTTTGCTTTCTGGTCTTGTTGGTCCAACCTCTTCAGTATTTGATGCAACAGCTGACTAGTAGATAGTAGAGGAACTGCAGCATCTTCTGTGGACTGGCTGGTAGTGGCAAGTGGTGGCCTGAGATATCTCCCATTAGGGACGTACTGATCATCCCGTGGAAGAATGGCTTTGGTGTCCCCAGCTCTGTAGGAGACTCTGGCTGCTAAGAGAAGATCAGAGACCAAGGCGGGGAAAGGTAGGTTGTTCGTGATTTGCACGTGTCCCATAGCATTCCAGATGTGTCTCGGTAAATTTAGAGGCTGGTCTGTGAGGATGCACCATAGTAGAACGGCCATGTCTGCGGTGAAGGAGGACTCATGAGTTCTCGGGAAGACGTAATGGGACATAATCTGTGCCCATACGTGAGCCTCTAAGGTGAGTGCAGAAGCCGAGATTCCCTTAGGACGGGAATGATGGTATCCGAAGATCCATTTGCTGCCAGGTTGTGCGATAACTCTGAGAACAGCGTCCCAGTCAAATTTGTACGCCTGGCGCTTGAGTGCGGCTTCTGGAAAAGTGTCCAGTCCTTCTGGAATAGGGGAAGATCTAAGGCTTACTGAATGGCCTCTTCCATAATGGGGACTTATTTCTGACAGATATAAACAGATTGCAGGGTTGGCAGGTAGAAGTTGGAATAGAACTTAACTACCCAAGAAAGATTAACCTGTCATAGTTGTCTCTGTAGGAATCCCCAATGTCTTTGTGCAATTTGTGGCTCAACAAATTTGGCAATACGCGGTGGAAGGATAAAAAGGTGTTCATTGTTGTAATTCCGAGCTGCTAGAATGGGGAACATCTGCTCACAGTAACAATTGGGAAATCGTGCAGTGTCCTTTGTTGGGAAGGCTCTCTCCTTTTCATCAACCTTTATAATCCTTTTAATTCTTTTTGTTGAGGGCTTGACTGTAGTTGAAGAAGGCTCTGCCACTAATGCTCTTTTTGTTCCTTTCCTTGCTGTGGATTTGGGGGTAACTTTCTCCTTGCCTTTCTTGGTGGCCATCCTGAAAGGAAACGAGTAAAGACATGAATAATGCAAGGGTTATAGCGAGGAAAAGAATGGGAAAATGTGGTAATCAATGCACAGGAATGGATAATGATGTGAACACATGGTCATGACTACATGTGACAAATCAACAATAGAAATATAGCAAGTGCATGGGATGACAATTAAATGCAAGGTGTTCATTGGCATGTCGCAAAGGGCATGAGTAGCATAGATCAAGCATTCAATGTCCAGATTAGATTACCAAGTCTTTCAATCTAATAATATGTTTGTAAAAATAATTATATTTAATTAATAAATATAAAAGGGATTTTGTGAAAAGCAGGCATTTAGAGTAGTAGATTTAAAAGAAATATAAAAATAGTGCAAAATGCCATATGGGCGTTTTCACAAACACATAGCATGCATGTTAAATAAGGTATGAAAAAATTAATTTTGAACATGCAAGTAACCCTATAAAAATAATATATAATTGTTAAACAAGTCCTAAACAATCCATAAGCAACATATAAAAATAATGACCCAAATAAAATTCTAACACCAATAGGAGGAATAAGAAAAGAAAAAGAAAACATGGATAAGGAAAGTATAAGAGAAAGAAAAAAAGAAAACATGTAAATAAGAAGAAAAATGAAGAAGTAGGGAGGGAAGAAGATAGGGAAAACCTTGATAATGGTGGTAGGAAAGAGGGGGTAGAAGAGAGGAAGAAGGGAGGAAGAAGGAAGGGGAGAAATAAAATAGGAATTGGATGAGAAAAGAAAAGATAATCTGGCAGATTTAAATGAGTTGGGCGGCGCAACCGACGTGGACGCGTGGGGCATGTGGTCACGTGGAAAGCCCTTAAGTGAGGTGACGCGGACGCGTCGGTCACGCAGACACGTGACGTGATTTGCGCTAGTGGCGCGAGGGTTGCTTCGCGCTCACACAACTCTCTGTTCAAATTATGTTTTGCCAAAATTTAGAGTGACGCGATTGCGTGGTTGACGCGATCGCGTGGATGGCCGTTGGAGAGAACGGTGCGGACGCAAGGGGCTCGCGTTCGCGTGGCAGGGCTTGTGCGACTAGCGCAAGTGCAGCCTAGCTCCAGCTCAACTTTCGGCCATACACCCTTTTTACGTCGATTTATAAGGCACGCATTCGCGTGGGTGACGCGGACGCGTGGAAGGCCTATTTTCCCACATGATGCGGACGCGTGGGCGGTGCAGTCGCATGGTGCAGGTTGTGCCAAAGGCACGCCTCCAGCCACACTTTCGCGTGACTCTCTGTTTCTTTTCTTCTCGTGTCCAAGGCACCCTGACGCGGACGCGTCATCGACGCTGTCGCGTCGTGTGCTCTCTTTTTTTAATTAAAATGCAAATGCAGTATGCAGATGAGATGTAAGATATAGGCAGTAGTACGGAGAAGAGTTATAGATGAGGGAAGATAAGGAGAGGAAGAGGAACGATCATACCATGGTGGGTTGTCTCCCACCTAGCACTTTGCTTTAACATCCTTAAGTTGGATGCTCCATTAGCTCAGTTTTCTGCTGTGAGTGGATCCTCCAAGAGGAAGATATCTAACTCCTTGTTTTTCATCACCTTCTCACCATGGTAGAGCTTCAAACAATGTCCATTAACCTTGATGAGTGCAGAGCTTGAAGGGTGACTTAGGTAAAAAACTCCGCACGGCTCAGCCTTCTCGACTCTATATGGACCTTCCCACCTTGATCTCAGCTTGCCTGGCATGAGCCTCAGTCTGGAGTTGTAAAGGAGGACTAAATCTCCAGGTTGGAACTCTTTCCTCTTGATGTGCTGATCATGTACAGCCTTTATATTTTCCTTGTACAGCCTTGAGTTCTCATAAGCTTCTAGGCGAAGGCTTTCCAATTCTTGTAGTTTCAACTTCTTTTCAGCTCCGGCTTTCTCAAATCCCATGTTGCACTCCTTTACTGCCCAAAAAGCTTTGTGCTCTACTTCAACTGAAAGATCACAGGCTTTTCCATAAACTAAGCGAAAAGGACTCATCCCAATAGGTGTCTTGTATGCTGTTCTGTATGTCCAGAGTGCATCTTGTAGCCTGGTGCTCCAGTCTCTTCTATGAAGTTTGACTATCTTCTGCAATATGCATTTTATCTCTCTGTTAGACACCTCGACTTACCCATTAGTCTGAGGATGGTAGGCTATTGCTACTTTATGAATGATTCCATGCTTATTCAGTAATCCTGTTAGTCTCCTGTTACAAAAATGGGTGCCTTGATCGCTCACGATTGCTCGTGGTGATCTAAAGCGACAAATAATGTGGTTTCGAATAAAGGAAACAATGGTGTTAGCATCATCAGTATGGGTAGGAGATGCTTCCACCCATTTAGAAACATAGTCTACAGCTAACAGTATATAAAGGTGGCCATTAGAATTTGGAAATGGACCCATGAAGTCAATGCCCCAAACATAAAAAATTTCACAGAAAAGCATAATTTGTTGAGGCATTTCATCCCTCTGGGACATATTACCAAACCTTTGGCATGGGGGACAAGATTTACAAAATTCAACAGCGTCTTTAAAAAGAGTAGGCCACAAGAATCCACAGTCTAAGATTTTTCTAGCTGTTCTTTGAGGGCCAAAATGTCCTCCACTCTCAGATGAGTGACAAGCCTCTAAAATGGACTGAAATTCTGATTGAGGCACACACCTTCTAATTACCTGGTCAGTGCCATATCTCCATAAATATGGGTCATCCCATATATAATATTTAGACTCGCTTTTCAGCTTGTCTCTTTGGTGCTTAGTAAAGTTTGGAGGAAAGGTGCGGCTAACTAGATAATTAGCGATAGGTGCATACCAAGGGACTACCTCAGATACTGCTTATAAGTTATCAAATGTGAAATTATCAGCTATAGGAGTGGAGTCATCTTTAAGTGCTCAAGGCGACTCAGGTGGTCTGCCACTAGATTCTGGTTTCCACTCCTATCCTTTATTTCTAAATCAAATTCTTGTAGTAGCAGTATCCAATGTATAAGCCTTAGTTTGAATTCCTTTTTAGCTAATAATACTTTAGAGCTGCGTGGTATGAATACACTACTACTTTAGTACTAAGTAAATAGGCTCGGAATTTATCCAGAGCAAAAACAATAGCAAGAAGCTCTTTCTCAGTAGTAGTGTAGTTAGACTGAGCAGTGTCTAAAGTCTTAGACGCATAAGCAATGACAAAAGGATCCTTACCTTCACGTTGAGCCAGCGCTGCTCCTACTGCATGGTTGGAAGCATCGCACATGATTTTGAATGGCTGGCTCTAGTCAGGTCCTCTCACAATTGGAGCTTGAGTCAGGGCGGTCTTCAGCTTATCAAACGCATGTTTGCAATCCTCACTGAACTCGAACTCGATATCTTTCTGCAGTAACCTGGATAGGGGAAATGCTACCTTACTAAAGTCCTTAATGAATCTCCGGTAAAAACCTGCATGGCCAAGGAACGAACGGACTTCCCTCACAGATGAGGGGTAAGGCAAACTAGAAATAACATCCACCTTTGCTGGATCTACAGAAATGCCAGTATTAGACACAACATGTCCTAGTACAATCCCTTGTCTTACCATAAAGTGACATTTTTCAAAATTCAGTACAAAGTTTGTACTGACACATCTATCTAGTACTCTCGATAAACTATCTAAGCAAAGGCTAAAGGAATCACCATAAACGCTAAAATCATCCATAAAAACCTCCATACAGTCCTCAAGAAGGTCAGAGAAAAGACCCAAAAGGACATGTAAAAGTAGTCTTTTCCTGATCATCAGGGGCTATATGAATCTGGAAATAGCCTGTGTAACCATCTAAAAAGTAATAATGTGATTTACCTGACAGGTGATCCAGCATTTGATCAATGAATGGAAGATGGTAGTGATCCTTACGAGTGGCTTGGTTGAGATGCCTGTAATCAATGCAGACCCTCCAGGTATTCTGTACTCTAGTTGCTATGAGTTCTCCATGCTCATTCTTCACTGTAGTGACTCCAGACTTCTTGGGCACCACTTGTACTGGGCTCACCCATTCACTGTCTAAGATGGGATAGATGATATTTGCCTCTAGTAGTCTGGTCACTTCTGTCTTGACAACCTCTAAGATAGTGGGGTTCAGTCTTCTTTGGGATTGATGAATGGGTCTTTCTCCCTCTTCTAAAAATATTCTGCGCTCACAAACTTGAGGGTTGATGCCTACTATGTCTGCCAAACTCCACCCAATTGCCTTCTTGTGCCTCCTCAACACACTAAGTAATTACTCTTCCTGTTGAGAAGTGAGGTCCCATGCAATGATAACTGGAAACTTCTGCTTATCCTCGAGGTAAGCATATTTGAGGTGTGGAGGGAGGGGTTACAATTCTAACTTCTGCTCATGGTCAGGCTCTGGATTGTCTGGAGTTGGTGGTAGTGGTAAAGTACTTTCATTGTCCTCAGAAAGTGTCCCCACACTCGGACCTTGTCCTATGTACTTCTCTTCAAACTCCTCCTGGTGAACTTCAGCTACTGTTTCATCTATGATGTCACACTAGAGGATAGAATGATCTTCTGGAGGGTGCTTCATAACTCCATTCAGATTGAAGCTTACTACTCGGCCGTCTATTTCAAAAGAGTATGTTCTTGAAAAAGTATCTAATTTGAAATTCGAGGTCTTCAAGAAAGGTCTTCCGAGTAGGATTGATGATGGCTTCTCTGAGTCATTTTGGGGCATCTCCAGGATGTAAAAATCAAGGGGGAATGTGAGCCCCTTAATACCTACTAATACATCTTCAGCAACTCCAGCCACTGTAATAATGCTTTTTTCTGCTAACACAAAACGAGCTGCCAACCTTTTTAAGGGAGGGAGCCTCAAAACATCGTATATAGACAAAGGCATTATACTAACACATGCTCCTAAATCACACATGCAGTCAAAAAATATCACACCTCCAATGGTATAGTTAACCATGCATGGGCCTGGGTCACTACATTTTTCAGGTATATTTCCCATTAAAGCAGATATAGAACTACCTAAAGGAATAGTTTCTAATTCATTAATTTTGTCTTTATGTATGCATAAATCCTTTAGAAACTTTGCGTATTTAGGTACCTGTTGAATAACATCAAAAAGGGGAACAGTTACCTCAACCTTTTTGAATATTTCTACCATTTTGGGATCAGGTTCCAACTGCTTCCTGGGCTTCCTTGCTAGTTGCGGAAATGGAATAGGAATGGCATTTTCTATAGTGTCTGCGCTCTTTGGTGCTTCTTCCTGTGATTGAGCTTCTTCTTCTTCAGCCATGTCCTGTATATCCTTTTCATCCTCAACATCTTCTATTTCCACTACCTCTTCAGCTGAGGCGTGTTCTGGTGGGTTTGGCTCTTCCTGATTCCTCTCTTACAATGTGGTTCTGGACCTTAAGGTGATGGCATTAATGCCACCCTTTGGATTGGGTAATGGTTGAGAGGGGAGTCCACCAGAGCTTGAAGACTGGTTGTTGGAGTTATTCAGTGATCCAATCTATGAGACAAGGGCTTACAAAGTAGAGTTCAGACCATTCAGAGTAGAAGTAAGGTTGTTTTCCATGGCCTGTTGTCTCTGATCAATAGATTGTAGTAACTCATCATTAGGAGATGAAGAGGGATAAGTGATCTGAGAGGTCTGCTGAGATGCTTGAGGCTGCCTTAAATGAGGTGCTCTGTAGGCCTGATTCTGATTCTGCTGCCTGAAGTTATTATTGTTATTCCACCTCTGATTTCCATTATTATCTCTACCTCCTCTGTTATGATTGTCCCTCCAACCCTGGTTAGAATTATCTCTCCAGACTTGGTTGGAGTTATCCTGCCATCCATGGTTCTAGTTGCCACCTTGATTGTACCATTGATTGGGGCGGTCATAGAAGTTATGAGTGGTTGCCACAGTGTGGTCTTCTGGTTAGAGTTGCAGACACTCATCAGTATAATGACTGTAATCTGCACAGATTCTGTATACTCTTTGTGGAATCAACTGTTGGATGTGCTGTGGTGGAGAAGGCTGAACTTGCTGAGCCTGTTGTTGACTTAGTTGCATCTGCTTCAGTAAGTTAGTCATTTCACATAAGCTCTGAGTTATAGCAGTAATCTCTTTGCTAGAGGATACCTCCGCAATAGCTCTTGACTGACTTTGTTTCTGTTTGTGATTCCTAGTAGATTCAGCTAAGTCGCTAATCAATTGCCATGCCTCTTCCGTAGTCTTGTACTTTTTCATAGACCCATTGCTAGCACCTTCCAATGTGGTCCTATCTTGAGATTTCATCCTCTGTGTAAAGTACCCGAGCAACACTATCTTGTCAATCATATGGTGGGGACATGCTTCCAGAAGATTATTGAAGCGTTCCAAATATTCGTAGAGAGTCTCAGATTCGTCCTGAACGATCATGGACATGTCTTTTCTCAGTTTATCGGCGACCTTAGCTGGAAAGAATTTCTCCAAAAATTGTCTTCTAAGCGTATCCCAGTTGGAAATAGTTGTTCCGGGTTGAGTGTAGTACCACTCTCTTGCCTTCCCCTCAAGAGAGAATGGGAAAGCTTTCAACATAATAGAAGTTTCGTCAGTACCATCATGCTTAACAGTAGAACAAGCAGTCTGAAAATCCCTAAGGTGCTTGATAGGCTCTTGAGCAGGTAGGCCATGAAACTTGGGCATCAAGTTGAGTAGTGCAGACTTTATTTCAAAATCCACAGCCACTGCTGAGTGGTGTGCCTGGAATGGTTGTAGTGTAAAATCAGGGGCTCCTTCCTCCTGGATAGTGACTCTCCTAGGTGCTGCCATGTCACCTGCACGTAAATCAACTGGATCAGTAGATAGGGAGCTTGTTTCTTCCTTAGATGATGTTTCAGGTTCGTCCTCAGAGAGGACTAGCCGACGCCGAGCTTGCCTTATACGTGAAATAGTTCTTTCAATCTCAGGGTCAAATACTGGCAAGCTTGGATCAGGAAGTGAACGCGTCATTTAACGAAAGAAACGTGTAGCTCATAGTAACAAAATAAAAAGAAAAATTACAATTAAATAAATTCCAATCAATAAATTAGCACACTATTGCAACTCTCCGGCAACGGCGCTAAACATTGACGTCGCAAAAATTGGCGAGTTAAGAAATTATTATAAGAGATACGTTGCAAGTACAGTCCTTAACCAGCCGAAAATCCGCTTATCAATTTAGAAGGGTTGTCACAATATTGAAATTAAAATACTGGGAGTATGAATCCTAGGTCGTCTCCCAACGAGTTGCAGAAAGATGTGCTATTTTATTAATCAGGTGTTTTCAAAAATGGTTGAGTTGATAAACAGAAAATTAAATCAGAGAATTTAGATAATTTAAATAAAAGCCTTGACTGGGAGTAGATTAGTTGGAAGCCCTATTCTTGTTGAGGTACTCTCAAGATTAATTGATAATTGAAGGTTGCTCTGCTTAGTTATCCCTTACTAGGTAAAGGAAAGTCAAGCAAGTTGGAAAGCTATTTCTAGTCACAAGTCCTAACCCTCTCCCTTGGGAAGGACTAGTGTCAATGACTAGAGGTTGATCCAACAATAAACCCAATTACAATTTTTCTATTGAGTAATCCAACTCAGGGTTTCCTTTCAATCATCTCCCAATCAAGTTATGGAACTACTCACTCATCATAATTATAGACTTCACAGAATCAATGGGGAAAATAAAAGAAGACATAATAAATAATGATAAAAGGGATTAATTAAAAATAAAAATAGTTCTGCATTAATAACTTGTGAAAATAATCCAATGTCAACTCTGGAGAAATTAATAATATGGAAGAATAAATGAAAAGTAAATAACAAACTATAGTGACTAGTACTGGAGGTAGACTCTTCTCAAAAGCTAAAGCCAAAATCTTCAAAATCCTAATTATGAATGTTCAAGTGAGAAACCTAGGGGAGGAGTAAATTCAGATCTAAAAACTAAAAATTATGCAGAATGAATGTTGTTTCTTTGCCTCTGCATGTTCCCTGGCTCTAATATGTGTTTCTGGGCCGAAAACTGGGTTGAAATGCAGCCCAGAAACTCTGCCAGTGACTTCTGAAATTCTACAGATCGTGCACGTCACACGGCCGCGTCGTCCACGCGTTCGCGTCACTCAGCATTTCTCGTATTACGCGTGCGCGTCGTCCATGCATTCGCGTCGTTCGTGCAGCTTCCAATCAGCGTGGTTGCATCAGGCACGCGAGCGCATCACTGTGATTTCTTCCGTTTTGCGCAGTCGCGTCAGCCATGCGACCGCGTGACTTCTCGCTGGTCATCTCCTCAATTCTTTGTGTTCCTTCCATTTTTGCACACTTCATCTTCATTCCTTACGCCATTCCTGCCCTATGAAGCCTTAAACACTTAACACATAGATCACGGCATCGAATGGTACAAAGGAAGATAAAAATATACAACTAAAAGATCTTAGGAAGCAAGTTTTTAATCATAGGATATTTTTAGGAAGGAATTGTAAATACATGCAAATCATATGAATAAGTGGGCAAAGACTTGATAAAACCACACAATTAAACACAATATGAATCACAAAATAGTGGTTTATCAATGAATCTCTCCATCTCCTATGACTCGGAGGTGGAAGCCACTGCCTTCCCTTTCCTTATTCTAGAGGTTTCTCCAGCCTTAGGTGCCATTAATAGTTATGAAAAAACAAAAAGCAACACTTTTTCCCACACCAAACTTAAAAGGTTTGCTCGTCCTCGAGCAAAAGAAGAAAGAAAGGAGGAGGAGAAGAAGAAATAGAGGAGATGGAGGTGTGTGGGAATTCGGCCAAAGGGGTTAAGTGTTGGAGATATGTGAAATGGAAGGTGGTAAGGAGGGTTATATATATGGTAAGGGAGAGAAGGTAACCGTGTGGAGAATGGGTGGGTTTGGGAGGGCAATGGTTTGAATTTGAATGGTGAGGTAGGTGGGTGTTGCGGAATAGTGATATGGAAATGTGTGAAGAAGAGGGAGAGTGAGGTGTGGTAGGTGGGGATCCTGTGGGGTCCACAGATCCTGAGGTGTCAAGGATTTTGCATCCCTGCACCTTGCTGGCGTTAAACGCCCCTCTGTGTGCCTTTCTGGCGTTTAAACGCCAGGTTGCTACCCTTTTCTGGCGTTTAAACGCCCATAAAAGTGCCAGACTGGGCGTTTAAACGCCCATTTTTATACCTTTACTGGCGTTTAAACGCTAGTTCGCTTACCAGTTCTGGCATTTAAATTCCAGACTGCTGCCCATTTCTGGGATTTAAACGCCCAGAATGGTGCCAGGCTGGGCATTAAACGCCCATTTTGGTATTCTTACTGGCGTTTAAACGCCAGTAAGCTCGTCCTCCAGGGTATGCCATTTTTTATGCTGTTTTTTATTTTTCATTAATTTTTTTGCAGTTGTTTTTATGACTCCACATGATCATGATCCTAAAAAAACATAAAATTACATAGATAAATAAAATAAAATTGGGTTGCCTCCCAATAAGCGCTTCTTTAATGTCAATAGCTTGATAGTGAGCTATTTTCAGAGCTTCACAGATGCTCAGAGCATGATTGTGGCCTCCCAATTCCAAACTTAGAGTTTGAGTGTGGGGGCTCTGTCTAACTCTGTATTGAGAGAAGCTTTTCATGCTTCTTCTCCATGTTTATAGAAGAATATCCTTGAGCCTTAAACACAAGGTAGTCCTCAATCAATTGAAGGACTAACTTTCCTCTATCCAAATCAATTACAATCTTTGATGTGGCTAGGAAGCGTCTTCCAAGGATGATGGATTCATCCTCATCCTTCCCAGTGTCTAGGATTATGAAGTCAGCAGGGATGTAAAGGCCTTCAACCTTTACTAAGACATCCTCTACAACTCCATAAGCCTTTTTCATCGATCTGTCTGCCATCTCCAGTGAGATTCTTGCAGCTTGTACCTCAAAGATTCCTAGTTTCTCCATTACAGAGAGTGGCATGAGGTTGATACCTGACCCCAGGTCACACAGAGCCTTCTCAAAGGTCATGGTGCCAATGGTGCAATGTATTAAAAACCTTCCGGGATCGGGTTTCTTTTGAAGTATCTTCAACTGAACCAAGGCATGTAGTTCATTATTCAGCAATGGAGGTTCATCCTCCCAAGTCTCATTACCAAATAACTTGGCATTCAGCTTCATGATTGCTCCTAAATATTGAGCAATTTGCTCTTCAGTAGTAAATTCATCTTCTTCAGAAGAAGAATATTCTTCAGAGCTCATGAATGGTAATAAGAAGTTCAGTGGAATCTCTATGGTCTCTGTATGAGCCTCAGATTCCCTTGGTTCCTCATGAGGGAACTTTTTAGTGTTCAGTGGATGTCCATTGAGGTCTTCCTCATTGGGAACCACTGCCTCTTCCTCTTTTCCAGGTTTGGCCACGCCAGGTATGGTTATGGCCTTGCACTCTCTTTTTGGATTCTCTTCTACTCAGCTGACCCACTTGTGCCTCCAAATTTCTGATGGAGAACCTTGTTTCATTCATGAAACTGAGAGTGACCTTAGATATATCAGAGACTATGTTTGCTAAGCTAGAGAGGCTTTGCTCAGAATTCTCTATCTGTTGCTGAGAAGATGATGGAAAAAGTTTGCTATTGCCAAACTTGTTTCTCCCACCATTATTGTTATTAAAGCCTTGTTGAGGCTTCTATTGATCCTTCCATGAGAAATTTTGATGATTTCTCCATGAAGGATTATAGGTATTTTCATAAAATTCTCCCATGTAATTCACCGCTTCCATTGCAGGATTCTCAGGGTCATAAGCTTCTCCTTCAATGGAGGCTTCTTTAGCACTGCCAGATGCAGCTTGCAATCCAGTCAGATTCTGAGAAATCATCTTGACTTGCTGAGTCAATATTTTGTTCTTAGCCAATATGGCATTCAAAGTATCAATCTCAAGAACTCCTTTCTTCTGAGTCGCCCCATTATTCACAAGATTCCTTTCAGAAGTATACATGAACTGGTTATTTGCAACCATCTCAATGAGTTTCTGGGCTTCTGTAGGTATTTTAAGATGAAGGGATCCACTAGCAGAGTGATCCAATGACATCTTTGACAATTCAGACAGACCATCATAGAATATACATATGATGCTCCATTCTGGAAACATGTTAGAAGGACAACCTTTTGGTTAATTGCTTGTATCTTTCCCAAGCTTCATAGAGGGATTCACCTTCCTTCTGTCTGAAGGTTTGCACGTCCACTCTGAGCTTACTCATCTTTTGAGGTGGAAAGAATTTGGTCAAGAAAGCATTGACTAGTAGTGCATGAAAATGCAATCACACTCGCAATTCCGCACAACTAACCAGCAAGTGCACTGGGTCATCCAAGTAATACCTTACGTGAGTAAGGGTTGATCCAACGAGATTGTCTGCTTGAAGCAAGCTATGGTTACCTTGTAACTCTTAGTCAGGAGATTAATAATAAAAAGGGTTTTTGGTTGCAATATAATAAAAGAGCATGAAATAAAAGGTACTTGTGGTTCAATAATGGAGAATATGTTGGAGTTTTGGAGATGCTCTGTCATCTGGATCTCTGCTCTCCTACTATCTTCTTCTTCACGCACGCAAGGCTCCTTCCATGGCAAGCTGTATGTAGGGTGTCACTGTTGTCAATGGCTACTTCCCATCCTCTCAATGAAAATGGTCCATGTGCACTGTCACCGCACGGCTAATCATCTGTCGGTTCTCGATCATGTTGGAATAGAATCCAGTGATCCTTTTGCGTCTGTCACTACGCCCAACACTCGTGAGTTTGAAGCTCATCACAGTCATCCCTTTCCAGATCCTACTCGGAATACCACAGACAAGGTTTAGACCTTCCGGATCCCAGGAATGGCCACCAATAATCCTAGCTTATACCACGAAGACTCTGGATGCACGAATTTGATCACTCTATTGTCAGGAGAGGTACTCAAACCCGTGAACCAGGAACCCAAGATATACACATTCAATCTAAGATAAAACGGAGGTGGTTGTCAGGCACGCATTCATAAGTTGAGAATGGTGATGAGTGTCACGGATCATCACATTCATCATGTTTAAGTGCGAATGAATATCTTAGAATGGAAACAAGCGTGATTGAATAGAAAACAGTGGTAATTGCATTAATCCATCGAGACACAACAGAGCTCCTCACCCCCAACAATGGAGTTTAGAGACTCATGCCGTAGAGATACAATGTAAAACGTGAAAATGTCATGAGGTACAAAATAAATCTCTAAAAGTAGTTTTTATACTCAACTAGTAACCTAGGTTTACAGAAATGAGCAAACTAAGATAGGTAGTGCAGAAATCCACTTCTGAGGCCCACTTGGTGTGTGCTTGGGCTGAGCATTGGAGCTTTCACGTGCATAGGTTATTCCTGGAGTTAAACGCCAGCTTTGGTGCCAGTTTGGGTGTTTAACTCCAACTTTTATGCCAGTTCTGGCGTTTTGACGCTAGAAAAGGGCAGAGAGCTGGCGTTTTGACGCCAATTTACGTCATCAAAACTCACTCAAAATATGGACTATTAAATATTGCTAGAAAGCCCTGGATGTCTTCTTTCCAACGCAATTGAGAGCGCGCCATTTGGAGTTTTTTAGCTCCAGAAAATCCACTTTGAGTGCAGGGAGGTCAGAATCCAACAACATCTGCAGTCCTTTTTCAGCCTCTGAATAAGATTTTTGCTCAGGTACCTCAATTTCAGCCAGAAAATATATGAAATCACAGAAAAACACACAAACTCATAGTAAAGTCCAGAAATATGATTTTTGCACAAAAACTAATAAAAATATACTAAAAAGTAACCAAATCATACTAAAAACTATATAAAAACAATGCCAAAAAGCGTATAAATTATCCGCTCATCAACTAGCTTGTCCCAAGAGTTCAGGCTTTCTCTAAGTTGTGAGTCCAACCATGTTCTAGCTCTGTCTCTTACAGCAATGGGAAAAAGCATAGGTCTGTAGACCTCGGGATCAACCCCATTGGTCTTAACAGTATCACAGATCTGCAAGAATTCAGATAAGAACTGATGAGGGTCTTCTGATGGAAGTCCATGAAAATTGCAGTTCTATTGCATTAGAGAAACTAATTGAGGCTTAAGCTCAAAGTTGTTTGCTCCAATGGCAGAAATTGAGATGCTTCTTCGATAGAAGTTGGAAGTTGGTGCAGCATAGTCACCAAGCATCTTCCTTGCATTGTTGTTGGGTTCAGCCATGTCTGCTTCTTTTTTGAATCCTTCTGTTAGGTCCTCTCCGAAGTGTTGTGCTTTAGCTTCTCTTAGCTTCTTCTGCAGAGTCCTTTCGGGTTCAGGATCAGCTTCAACAAGAATGTTTTTATCTCTGTTCTTGCTCATATGAAAAAGAAGAGAACATAAAAGAAGAGGAATCCTCTATGTCACAGTATAGAGATTCCTTTATGTGAGTAGAAGAAGAGAAGAAGAGAAGAATGAGGTAGAGAGAAAATAAAGAGAATTTGAACACAGAGAGGGAGAGAGGGTTCGAATTTTAAGAAGGAGAGAAGTGTTAGTAAATAAATAAATAAATAAAAAGAGATGAAAGAGAGGGAATTTCAAAAATTAGAAGAAAAGAAAAGAAAAATATTTTTGTTTTTATTTTAATTATTGGTTAGTATTCGAAAATTAAGAAAGGAAGAAAATAAAATTAGAGTTTAAAACAATTAATTAATTAAAAAAAAGATTTTTGAAAAAGTTGTTAATTATTTTCGAAAATCAGAGAGAGAGAAAAGTAATTGGGTAGTTTTGAAAAAGATAAGAAATAGTAAGTTTTGAAAAGATAAGAAGTTAGAAAAAGATTTTGAAATTAAAATTTGAAAAAGATATGATTTGAAAAAAAATTGATTGAAAAAGATATGTTTGAAAAGATATGATTGAAATAGAGATTTAAAAGATTTGATTTTTAAAATTAAAATTGATGACTCGATTAACAAGAAACTAAAAGATATGATTCTAGAATTTAAAGATTGAACCTTTCTTAATAAGAAAGTAACAAATTTGAAAATTTTTGAATCAAATCCTTAATTGTTAGCAAGATTTTCGAAAATAAGAAATAAAAATAAGAAAAAGATTTTGAAAATCAATTTTTAAAATTTTTGAAAATATTAAGAAGAAAAATGAAAAAGGTTTGATTTTTTTGAAAAAGATTTGAAAAGATAGAATTTTTAAATTGAAATTTTGACTCGACTAATAAGAAACAACTAAATTTTTAAAAATTTTTTACTAAATCAACCCAAAATTTCGAAATTTATGAGTGAAATAAGGAAAAGATATATTTTTATTTTTGAATTTTAAAGAAGAAAGAGAAAAACAACAAAAATGACGCAAGACATGAAAATTTAAGATCAAAACCAATGATGCATGCAAGAACACTTTGAATGTCAAGATGAACACCAAGAACACTTTGAAGATCATGATGAACATCAAGAATATATTTTTGAAAAATTTTTAAGAAAAGAAACACATGCAAGACACCAAAGTTAAAAATTTTTAAACTTTTGACTCTAAAAATTTGAAAATGCATATGAAAAATAAGAAAAGACACAAAATAAGAAAATTAACAAGAACAACTTGAAGATCATAAAGAACATAATGCATGAATTTTCGAAAAATGCTAGAAAAATAAAAACATGCAATTGACACCAAACTTAGAAATTGACACTAAACTCAAACAAGAAACACAAAATATTTTTCATTTTATGATTTTATAATTTTTTTTGAAAAATTTTTGGAAAAACAAAAAAGAAGAAAAAAATTTTGAAAGATTTTTGAAAACTTTTTGAAAATAAAATAAAGGTTGAAACAAGAAGAAAATTACCTAATCTAAGCAACAAGATGAACCGTCAGTTGTCCAAACTCGAACAATCCCCGGCACAGCGCCAAAAACTTGGTGCACGGAATTGTGATACACAACTCCGATACAACTAACCAGCAAGTGCACTGGGTCGTCCAAGTAATACCTTACTTGAGTAAGGGTCGATCCCACGGAGATTGTTAGCTTGAAGCAAGCTATGGTCATCCTGTAAATCTTGGTCGGGTGGATTCAGAATGTTATGAGAGTTTAGATAATTAAAAGATAAATAAAACATGAAATAAGATAGGGATACTTATGCAATTCATTGGTGGGAGTTTCAGATAAGCATATGGAGATGCTTTGTTGCTCCTGAACTTCTGCTTTCGTATTGCCTTCATCCAATCATTCATGCTCCTTTCCATGGCAAGCTGTATGTTGGGGAATCACCGTTGTCAATGGCTACCGTCCGTCCTCTCAGTGAAAATGGTCCGGCTACGGGTTACGTAGGGCTAATTGTCTGTCGGTTCTCACTTGTGTTGGAATAAGATCCAATGATCCTTTTGCGCACTGTCACTGCACCCAACAGTCATGAGTTTGAAGCTCGTTGATAAGCGGATATTTTATACGCTTTTTGGGGGTAATTTCATGTAGATTTTAGTATATTTTAGTTAGTTTTTAGTATAATTTTTATTAGTTATTAGGCAAAATTTATATTTCTGGACTTTACTATGTATTTTTGTGTTTTTCTGTAATTTCAGGTATTTTCTGGCTGAAGTTGAGGGAGCTGAGCAAAAATCTGATTTAGGCTGAAAAAGGACTGCTGATGTTGTTGGATTTTGACCTCCCTGCACTCGGAATAGATTTTTTGGAGCTACAGAAGCCCAATTGGCGCGCTCTCAATTGGGTTGGAAAGTAGACATCCAGGGCTTTCTAGCAATATATAATAGTCTATACTTTGCACGAAGATAGATGATGTAAACTGGCGTTCAACGCCAGTTCCATGTTGCAGTTTGGCGTTCAGCGCCAGAAACAGGTTGCAAGTTGGAGTTCAACGCCAGAAACAGGTTACAACCTGGCGTTCAACTCCAGAAACAGCCCAGACACGTGAGAAGCTTAAGTCTCAGCCTCAGCACACACCAAGTAGGCCCCATAAGTGGATTTCTGCACTATCCATCCTAGTTTACTCATTTTCTGTAAACCTAGGTTACTAGTTTAGTATTTAAACAACTTTTAGAGATTTATTTTGTATCTCATGACATTTTTAGATCTGAATTTTGTACTCTTTGATGGCATGAGTCTCTAAACTCCATTGTTGGAGGTGAGGAGCTCTACAGCATCTCGATGAATTAATGCAATTATTTCTGTTTTCCATTCAAACACGCTTGTTCCTATCTAAGATGTTCATTCACGCTTCACTATGAAGAAGGTGATGATCTGTGACACTCATCACCTTCCTCAATCCACAAACGTGAACCTGACAACCACCTCTGTTCTACATTAGATTGAATGAGTATCTCTTAGATTCCTTAATCAGAATCTTCGTGGTGTAAGCTAGAATTCATTGGCAGCATCCTTGAGAATCCGGAAGGTTTGAACCTTATCTGTGGTATTCTGAGTAGGATTCAAGGATTGGATAACTGTGACGAGCTTCAAACTCGTGATTGTTGGGCGTGATGACAAACGCAAAAGAATCGATGGATTCTATTCCGACATGATCGAGAACCGATAGATGATTAGCCGTGATGTGACAGAGCATTTAGACCATTTTCACTGAGAGGATGGGAAGTAGCCATTGACAATGGTGATGCCCTACATATAGCTTGCCATGGAAGGAGCCTTGCATTTATGAAAGTGAGAAAGAATTATGTTGCAGGAATTCAGAGGACAAAGCATCTCCAAAACTCCAACATATTCTCCATTACTGCATAATAAGTATTTATTTCATGCTCTTTTACTTTTTACAATTGAAACTAAAAATTATTATTGATATTATATCCTGACTAAGAATAATAAGATAACCATAGCTTGCTTCAAGCCAACAATCTCTTGGGATTCGACCCTTACTCACTCAAGGTATTACTTGGACGACCCAGTGCACTTGCTGGTTAGTTGTACGACGCTGTGAGAAATAGTCCATTAATATTGGCATACACAATTTCGTGCACCAAGTTTTTGGTGCCGTTGCCGCGGATTGTTCGAGTTTGAACAACTGACGGTGATTCTTGTTACTTAGATTAGGAAAAATTTGTCTTTTTAGTTTAGAGTCACTAGGATTGCATCTTCTATTATTCCTTTTAAAAATTTCTCAAAAATATTATTTTTCTTTATTTGAATTTTTGTTTTTTTTTATGAGTTTAGTGTCATGTTCTAAGTTTGGTGTCAATTGCATGCTTTTCTTTGTCTTTCAATTTTCGAATTGCATGTTCTTTGTTTTTCTTTGATCTTCAAATTGTTCTTGTCAATTTTTTTTATTTGATCTTTGATTTTTCTTGTTCTGTGTGTTTTCGTGTTTTCCTTGTGCTTTTTCAAAATATTAGTTTTCAAAAATAATTTTTTTATACAATATTAAAACACATTACATTTATAGCTCAGTTGGCTAGAGCGTTGGCTTATGTTCTTGGCAATTGGGTATCTTCCTTTTAAAACTTTTTTTTTTCAAAAATAATTTTCTTTGATTAAATCTTGTGCCAAACTTTAAGTTTGGTGTTTTCTTGTTAATCTTTCTTTAATTTTCGAAAATTTTATTGTGGTTTTCTAAAAATTTTAAGTTTGGTGTTCTTTCTTTTGTTCTTGTTGTTCTTGTGAGTCTTCAAAGTGTTCTTGAGTCTTCTTTGTGTTTTGATCTTAAAATTTTTAAGTTTGGTATTTCTTGGTGTTTTCCGTCCAAAAATTTCGAAAACAAGGAGTATTAGATCTAAAAATTTTAAGTCTTGGATCTTTTGTGTGTTTTTCTCTTTCATCATAAAATTCAAAATTCAAAAAAAAATTAATAAATATA
The DNA here is from genome assembly GCF_003086295.3 of Arachis hypogaea. Lineage (NCBI taxonomy): Eukaryota > Viridiplantae > Streptophyta > Magnoliopsida > Fabales > Fabaceae > Arachis > Arachis hypogaea. The sequence continues at coordinate 99,533,147 of NC_092038.1, forward strand.
TTTTTTCTAACTAATTTTAAAGCAATTATTTCGAAATTTAAAAAAAAAAAGAAAAAAATTTTCGGATTTCATTTTTAAAATTTTAAAATTATAGCTTTTTCAAAAATATTCTAACCACTTTCTCTCTCCTCACTTTTTTGAATTTCTTCATAAAATATTTTCAAATTCTTTTTGTTTTCCTTTTTATTTTAGTTTTTATTTTATTTTATTTTATTATTTCGAAACCTTCTCTATAATAATAAAATAAATAAAATAAATTCACATCGTCTCCCTTTCCCATTATGGACTTAAGTGGAAATGAACAGTCCAAAAGGACTCTGGGGTCGTATGCTAACCCCACTACTGCTTCATATGGGAGTAGTATCTGTATATCCTCCATTGGAGTTAGTAGTTTTGAATTGAACCCTCAGCTCATTATCATGGTGCAGCAAAGTTGCCAGTGTTCCGGTCTTCCACAGGAAGAACCTACAGAGTTTCTGGCATAGTTTTTACAAATTGCTGACACAGTACATGATAAGGAAGTAGATCAGGATGTCTACAGATTGTTACTGTTTTCATTTGCTGTAAAAGACCAAGCTAAGAGGTGGTTAAATAACCAACCTAAGGACAGCATAAAGACATGGAAACAGCTGTCAGAAAATTTTTTGAATCACTATTTTCCTCCAAAACGGATGACACAGCTAAGGCTGAGCATCCAAGGCTTTAAACAAGGCGATAATGAATCCCTTTATGATGCCTGGGAGAGATACAGAGAGATGCTGAGAAAATGCCCCTCTAAAATGTTTTCAATGTGGGTGCAGTTAGACATCTTCTATTATGGGCTTACAGAGAGAGCTCAGACTTCTCTAGACCACTCAGCTGGTGGATCTATACACATGAGAAAGACAATAGAAGAAGCTCAAGAGCTTATTGATACAGTTGCCAGAAATCAGCATCTGTACCTAAGCAATGAACCTTCTATCAACGAAGAGGCTAAAACAGTAACTACTGAACTCAGTTCTGCAGAACAAGCTACTAAATTCAATTAGCAATTAGATTTTCTAACAAAACAGCTAGCTGAATTCAAGGAAATATTGCAAGAAACAAGAATGGCTAATATGAATATGGAAGTGTAGTTGAAGCAAACAGAACAGCAGTGATCAAAACAAATAACAGAAGAATGCCAAGCAGTTCAATTAAAAAGTGAAAAAACATTAAATACCCCACTTCAAGACAGCAGGAAGCCAAGAAATGAACAGACTGCTACCCAAAATCACTCTGAGGACAGTCAGAGCTCAGAGAAGAATAATTTTGGCACTCAAACGCCAGATAATGGGTGGAAAGCTGGCGTTGAACGCCCAACCCATGCTCAGTCCTGGCGTCCAACGCCAGAAACAAGCAACGAACTGGCGTTGAACGCCTAAAGGAAGCCCAGTTCTGGCGTTCAAACGCTAGAAACAGATAAGGAGTTAGCGTCTAACGCCACTCCAGCTTCCACCCCTGGTATTCAAACACCAGTGCGGGATCAGACACATACAAGTACTGATAGCAACTTCTCTAAAAAGGCTTCTCAACCCACGGCTGTAGGCAATAAACCTGCAGCAACTAAGGTTGATGAATACAAAGCCAAAATGCCTTATTCTAAAAAACTCCGTCAAGCGGAACAGGATAAGCAATTTGCTCGCTTTGCAGACTATCTCAGGACTCTTGAAATAAAGATTCCGTTTGCAGAAGCACTTGAGCAAATACCCTCTTATGCTAAGTTCATGAAAGAGATCTTAAGTCATAAGAAGGATTGGAGGGAAACTGAAAAAGTTTACCTCACTGAAGAATGCAGTGCAGTCATTCTGAAAAGCTTACCTGAGAAGCTTAAAGATCCCGGAAGCTTTATGATACCATGCACATTAGAAGGTACTTGTACTACGCAAGCTCTATGTGATCTTGGGGCAAGTATCAACCTAATACCTGCATCTACTATCAATTAAAGGTTGGGCCATTTGCCTTTCCCACTGACTTTGTGGTGCTGGAAATGGAGGAGCATAAGAGTGCAACTCTCATTCTAGGAAGACCATTCCTAGCAACTGACCGAACCCTTATTGACGTCCAAAAAGGGGAAGTAACCCTGAGAGTCAATGAGGATGAGTTTAAGTTGAATGTTGTCAAAGCTTTGCAGCATCCAGACATCCCAAATGACTGCATGAGCATTGATATTATTGATTCTCTGGTAAAAGAGGTCAATATGGCTGAGAGTCTCGAATCAGAGAAGATATCTTTAAAGATGTTCAGTCTGATTTGGAGGAACTAGAGAGAATAATAGAACCTCTGAAAATCCCTCAGGGAGAGGAAAAACCTCCCAAACCCGAGCTCAAACCATTACCACCATCCCTGAAATATGCATTTGTGGGAGAAGGTGATACCTTTCCAGTAATCATAAGCTCTACCTTAGAGCCACAGGAAGAAAAAGAACTAATTCAAGTGTTAAGGACACACAAGACAGCTCTTGGATGGTCCATCAGTGATCTTAAGGGTATTAGCCCAGCCATATGCATGCACAAAATCCTATTGAAGGGTGACGCTAAGCCAGTGATTTAACCACAGAGGCGGCTGAATCCAGCCATGAAGGAGGTGGTGCAGAAGGAGGTCACTAAATTACTAGAGGCTGGAATTATTTATCCCATTTCTGATAGCCCCTGGGTAAGCCCTGTTCAAGTCATCCCTAAGAAGGGTGGCATGACAGTGGTTCATAATGAAAAAAATGAACTGGTTCCTACAAGAACAGTTACAGGGTGGCGTATGTGTATTGATTATAGAAGGCTCAATACAGCTACCAGAAAGGATCATTTTCCTTTACCATTCATAGACCAGATGCTAGAAAGACTAGCAGGTCATGAATACTACTGCTTCTTGGATGGATATTCAGGTTATAATCAAATTGAAGTAGATCCCCAAGATCAAGAGAAAACAGCATTCACATGCCCATCTGGAGTATTTGCATACAGGAGGATGCCATTTGGTCTGTGCAATGCACCTGCAACCTTTCAAAGATGCATGCTCTCAATTTTCTCTGATATGGTGGAAAATTTTCTGGAAGTCTTCATGGATGACTTTTCAGTGTTTGGAGACTCATTCAGCTCCTGTCTTGATCATCTAGCACTTGTTCTAAAGAGATGCCAAGAGACTAATCTGGTTTTAAATTGGGAGAAATGTCACTTTATGGTGACTAAAGGAATTGTCCTTGGGCACAAAATTTCGAATAAGGGAATAGAGGTGGATGATGAGCGGATAATTTGTACGCTTTTTGGCATTGTTTTTAGTATGTTTTTAGTATGATCTAGTTAGTTTTTAGTATATTTTTATTAGTTTTTAGTTAAAATTCACTTTTTTGGACTTTACTATGAGTTTGTGTGTTTTTCCGTGATTTCAGGTATTTTCTGGCTGAAATTGAGGGACCTGAGCAAAAATCTGATTCAGAGACTAAAAAGGACTGCAGATGCTGTTGGATTCTGACCTCCCTACACTCGAAGTGGATTTTCTAGAGCTACAGAAGCTCAATTGGTGCGCTCTCAACGGAGTTGGAAAGTAGACATCCTGGGCTTTCCAGCAATATATGATAGTCCATACTTTGCTCAAGATCTGATGGCCCAAACCGGCGTTCAAAATCACCATCAGAATTCCCAGCGTTAAACGCCGGAACTGGCACAAGGATGGGAGTTAAACGCCCAAACTGGCACCAAAGCTGGCGTTTAACTCCAAGAAGAGTCCCTACACGAAAATGCTTCAATGCTCAGCCCAAGCACACACCAAGTGAGCCCGGAAGTGGATTTTTATGTCATTTACTCATTTCTGTAAACCCTAGGCTACTAGTTCTCTATAAGTAGGATCTTTTACTATTGTATTTTCATCTTTTGATCTTTGGAATCTTTTGATCTTTAGATCCTTTGATCACATTTGGAGGCTGGCCTCACGGCCATGCCTAGACCTTGTTCTTATGTATTTTCAACGGTGGAGTTTCTACACACCATAGATTAAGGTGTGGAGCTCTGCTATACCTCGAGTATTAATGCAATTACTATTGTTCTTCTATTCAATTCCGCTTGTTCTTGTTCCAAGATATCACTTGTTCTTCAACTTGATGAATGTGATGATCCGTGACACTCATCATCATTCTCACCTATGAACGTGTGCCTGACAACCACCTCCGTTCTACCTTAGATTGGGTGGATATCTCTTGGATTCTTTAACCGGAATCTTCGTGGTATAAGCTAGAATTGATGGCAGAATTCAAGAGAATCCGGAAGGTCTAAACCTTGTCTGTGGTATTCTGAGTAGGATTCAATGATTGAATGACTGTGACGAGCTTCAAACTCCTGAAGGCTGGGCGTTAGTGACAGACGCAAAAGAATCACTGGATTCTATTCCAACCTGATTGAGAACTGACAGATGAATAGCCGTGCCGTGACAGGGTGCGTTGAACATTTTCACTGAGAGGATGGGAGGTAGCCACTGACAACGGTGAAACCCTTGCATACAGCTTGCCATGGAAAGGAGTAAGAAGGATTGGATGAAGACAGTAGGAAAGCAGAGAGACGGAAGGAACACATCATCTCCATACGCTTATCTGAAATTCCCACTAATGAATTGCATAAGTATCTCTATCTTTATCTTTATGTTTTATTCATCATTCATAACCCTTTGAGTTTGCCTGACTAAGATTTACAAGGTGACCATAGCTTGCTTCATACCAACAATCTCTGTGGGATCGACCCTTACTTGCGTAAGGTTTATTACTTGGACGACCCAGTACACTTGCTGGTTAGCTGTGCGAAGTTGTGTTTATGCCATGGTATTGAACACCAAGTTTTTGGGTTCATCACCGGGGATTAATTGAGTTGTGAGAAGTATTGATCACAATTTCGTGCACCAGTGGATCAAGCTAAGGTGGAGGTAATTGAAAAATTACCACCACCTACCAATGTTAAGGCAATCAGAAGCTTTCTGGGGCATGCATGATTCTATAGGAGGTTGATAAAAGATTTTTCAAAAATCGCCAAACCTTTGAGTAATCTGCTAGCTTCTGACGTGCCATTTATCTTTGATAATGAGTGTCTGCAGGCGTTTAAGACTCTGAAAGCTAAGCTGGTCACAGTACTAGTCATCTCTGCACCAGACTGGACATTACCATTTGAACTGATGTGTGATGCTAGTGACCATGCCATTGGTGAAGTGTTGGGACAAAGGCATGACAAGCTTCTGCACATCATTTACTATGCCAGTCATGTTTTAAATGACGCACAGAAGAACTACACAACCAGAAAAAGAGTTACTTGCAGTGGTTTACGCGATTGACAAGTTCAGATCTTATTTAGTAGGATCAAAAGTGATTGTGTACACTGACCATACTGCTCTTAAATATCTACTCACAAAGTAGGATTCAAAACCCAGACTCATCAGATGGGTGTTGCTTCTGCAGGAGTTTGATATAGAAATAAGAGACAGAAAAGGGACAGAGAACCAAGTAGCAGATCATCTGTCCCGAATAGAACCAGTAGAAGGGGCGTCCCTCCCTCTTACTGAAATCTCTGAAAACTTTTCAGATGAGCACCTCTTTGCCATCCAGGAAGTGCCATGGTTTGCAGACATTGTAAACTACAAGGCAGTGAGATTCATACCCAAAGAGTATAGTAGGCAGCAAACAAAGAAATTGATCACGGATGCAAAGTACTATCTTTGGGATGAACCATATCTCTTCAAGAGATGTGCAGACGGAGTAATCCATAGATGTGTGCCTAAAGAAGAAGCACAGAAGATCTTCTAGCATTGCCATGGATCACAGTATGGAGGACATTTTGGAAGTGAGCAAACAGCCATAAGAGTTCTCCAAAGTGGCTTCTACTAGCCTACTCTCTATAAAGACTCCCGAGTGTTTGTAGTTAATTGTGATAATTGCTAAAGATCTGGCAATCAGCCTCACAGTTATGCCATGCCTCAACAAGAGATCTTAGAGATTGAATTGTTTGATGTATGGGGCATTGACTTCATGGGGCCTTTCCCACCATCATACTCAAACACTTATATTCTAGTGGCAGTGCATTATGTATCCAAATGGGTGTAAGCTATTGCAACACCCACTAATGATACTAAGACAGTGCTGAAATTCCTCCAGAAACACATCTTCAGCAGATTTGGTATCCCTAGAGTACTAATCAGTGATGGGGGCACTCATTCTGCAATAAACAGCTTTACTCTGCTTTGGTTCCATATGGAGTTAGCCACTCCATATCATCCACAGACAAATGGGCAAGCTGAAGTCTCTAATAGAGAACTTAAAAGAATCCTAGAACGGACTGTGATTAACCGTAGAATGGATTGGGCAAGAAGCTTGGATGATGCTCTGTGGGCATACAGAACATCATTCAAGACTCCTATAGGAAGCTCTCCATACCAGCTTGTGTATGAAAAAGCCTGTCACTTGCCAGTGGAACTGGAACATAAGGCCTACTGGGCAACAAGATTCCTAAACCTTATTGCTCCAACTAAATGAGCTAGAGGAATTCAGACTCAATGCTTTCGAAAATGCAAAAAATTACAAAGAGAAAGCAAAAAGATGGCATGACAAGAAGCTGTCATCCAGAGTCTTTGAGCCAGAGCAGAAAGTTCTGCTGTTTAATTCTAGGCTCAGATTATTCCCCGGAAAATTAAAATCCCGGTGGAGAGTTCCATATGTGATTACAAGTGTGTCACCATATGGATACGTGGAGCTTCAGGATAATGATTCTAACAAAAAGTTCATTGTTAATGGACAGAGAGTTAAACATTATCTTGAAAGCAATTTTGAGAAAGAATGCTCAAAACTGAGACTTGATTAAAGCTCAGAAATAGTCCAGCTAAAGACAATAAAGAAGCACTTGCTGGGAGGCAACCCAGCCATTTACAAAGTTTATTTGTTAATTAATTAATTTTTACAAGTTTATGTCAATTATCTTCAAGGTAAAATAGCAATGGCTTGAGTTCACAAAGTTACAGAAGGATCCGCAGGATAAAACAGCAAAAGGGTAGCTCACTGGTGCAAAAAAGCCAGTAAGAGCTATTTTGGGCGCTGAACTCCCAAAAGAAGCATCTACTGGACGTTCAACGCCAGTAAGGGTAGCCATCTAGGCGTTAAACACCAGAAAGAAGCATCTTCTGGGCGTTGAACACCAGAAAGAAGCACCTTCTGAGCGTTTAACGCCAGATTTATAGCGTCCTGGGCGTTCAGAAAAATGCCCAGTGACAAAGGACTTCCTGGCGTTCAACGCCAGCTAGAAGCAACAGCTGGGCATTGAACGCCCAGGAGAAGCTGCAAATGGGCGTTAAATGCCCAAAACATGCAGCGTTTGAGCGTTCAACACCAGGATTGTAGGGAGGAGGTAAATTCCTTTTCAATTCACATTTTTTCAAATTTTTATGTTCCAATTCATGATTTCTTGCATAAACATGTTACAAACTCTCATCCTTCAATTCCAAAAATTTTAATCCTAATTTCTAAAATCCCTTTTTCAAAAATATCAAATGTATCTTAATTCATAAACACAAAACCTTTTCAAATCCCATCCAACTTCATTTCAATTTTTTTTCAAAACTCAATTATCTTTTCAAATCTTCTTCAAAATAAAAATTCAGATTTATCTTTTTCAAATATCATTCACAACCTTTTAATTTTAAATTATATCTTTTTCTTATCATATTTATCTTTTCAAATCATATCCTCTATCTTATCTTTCCTCAAAATTTTCGAAAACCCACCCCCTCCCTTTAAATCCACATTTGGCCTCCCTCCTCTCATCCACCATTCGACACTAGCTCTCCTTCTATCCCTCTCCTTTCCTTTCTTTTGCTTGAGGACAAGCAAACCTCTAAGTTTGGTGTGTTTATCCGTGATCACTAAACCATATTCACTAAGATCATGGCTCCTAAAGGAAAACAACCCACTCCAAAAGGCAAGAAAGAGAGTATTCCAAAACCACTTTGGAATCAAGGGAAGTTCTTAACCAAAGAATATTCAGACCATTACTACAAAATAATGGGTCTAAGGTCAGTGATCCCGGAAGTCAAATTCGATCTGAAAGAAGATGAATATCCGGAGATCCAAGAGCAAATTCGAAACAGGAGCTGGGAAATCCTAGCTAATCCTGAAACAAAGGTGGGAAGAAACATGGTTCAGGAATTCTACGCTAATCTGTGGCAAATAGACAGGCAGAGAATATCTGGAACTGTTCTCTATGACTATTGGACCTTGGTCAGAGGAACGATTGTTCACATCCACCCTGATAAAATCAGGGAGATCTTTAAGCTACCACAGTTGAAAGATGACCCAGACTCCTTTAATAGGAGAATGATGAGAACAAATAAAGGCCTGGACAAGATTCTAGGGGACATATGCCTCCCTGGAGCTAGGTGGACCACCAGCACCAAGGGCGTCCCAAATCAACTCAAGAGAGAAGATCTCAAACCAGTCGCCAGAGGCTGGCTGGACTTCATTGGGCGTTCTATACTACCCACTAGCAACCGCTCTGAGGTCACCGTTAAAAGAGCAGTGATGATCCACTGCATTATGTTGGGAAGAGAAGTGGAAGTTCATCAGCTGATTTCATGTGAACTTTACATAATTGCAAACAAGAACTCCAAAGATGCTAAATTGGCTTATCCAAGTTTAATATCTATGCTATGTAAAGATGCTGGAGTGAAGATGGGAATAACTGAGTATATCTCAGTTGAGCAACCAATCACCAAAATAACAATGGAAAGACAACAAGTGCAGGATGACCCCATCAAGAGGAGAGCACAGGAATTCCTCCCGGAAATCCCTCAATTTGAATACTGGGAGCATCTTGAAGTATCGGTTACCAAGTTGCAAGAAGCTATTGGACCAAATAAAGGAAGAACAAAATAATCAAAATAGCATGCTTTGCAAACTGCTTGGGGAACAAGAAGAGCAAAGGCGTGACTTGAAGGAACTGAAGCGTCAGAAATTATCTCTTGAAGGACCAAGCACCCCACAGACTAGAGGAACATCCACTTCCCAAAATAAAGGTTGTTGAGTCCTAATCTTAGCTTTACCTTGTGATAGTTGTCTTATAGGAATTTACCTTAGAAGTTATATAGGAGTAGCAGTAATTAGTATATCTATTTTGATTTTATTTCCAATTAATCTATAATTTATTTTTCTCATCATCATCAAACATAAATAAAATAGTAGATTTTTAGAACAAAGAGGCAATTTAATTTCGAGTTCTTAATAAGGAAAATTCTAATTATTTATATGTGGTGGCAATACTTTTTGTCTTCTGAATGAATGTTTGAACAGTGCATATTTTTTATACTGAATTTCATGAATGTTAAAATTTTTGGCTTCTGAAAGAATGATGAATAAGAGAAATATTATTACTGATCTGAAAAATCATGAAATTGATTCTTAAAGCAAGAAAAAAGCAGTGAAAAAAAAGGAATCATTGGATAAAGAAAAAGAAAAAGCCAATAACCCTTAAAACCAAAAGGCAAGGGTGAAAAGGATCCAAGGCTCTAAGCATCAATGGATAGGAGGGCCCAAGGAAATAAATCCAGGCCTAAGCGGCTAAATCAAGCTGTCCCTAACCATGTGCTTGTGGCATGCAGGTCCAAGTGAAAAGCTTGAGACTGAGTGGTTAAAGTCATGATCCAAGGCAAAGGAGTGTGCTTAAGAACTCTGGACACCTCTAATTCGGAACTTGAGCAAAGCTAAGTCACAATCTGAAAAGGTTCACCCGGTTATGTGTCTGTGGCATTTATGTATCCGGTGGTAATACTGGAAAACAAAGTGCTTAGGGCCAAGGCTAAGACTCATAAAGTAACTGTGTTCAAGAATCAACATACTAAACTAGAAGAATCAATAATACTATCTGAATTCTAAGTTCCTATGGATGCCAATCATTCTGAATTTCAAAGGATAAAGTGAGATGCCAAAACTATTCAGAGGCAAAAAGCTACTAGTCCCACTCACGTGATTAGAATCTGAGCTTCACTTGAAACTCTGAGATATTATTGCTTCTTAATATCTTTTTTTATCCTATTTTATTTATCTAGTTGCTTGAGGACAAGCAACAGTTTAAGTTTGGTGTTGTGATGAGCGGATATTTTATACGCTTTTTGGGGGTAATTTATGTAGATTTTAGTTTGTTTTAGTTAGTTTTTAGTATAATTTTATTAGTTTTTAGGAAAAATTCATATTTCTGAACTTTACTATGAGTTTGTGTGTTTTTCTATAATTTCAGGTATTTTCTGGCTGAAATTGAGGGAGCTGAGCAAAAATCTGATTTAGGCTGAAAAAGGACTGCTGATGCTATTGGATTCTGACATCCCTATACTCGGAATGGATTTTTTGGAGCTATAGGAGTCCAATTGGAGCGCTCTCAATTGGGTTGGAAAGTAGACATCCAGGGCTTTCCAACAATATATAATAGTTCATACTTTACGCGAAGATAGACGATGTAAACTGGCATTCAATGCCAGTTCCATGTTGCAGTTTGGCGTTCAGCGCCAGAAACAGGTTGCAAGTTGGAGTTCAACGCCAGAAACAGGTTACAACCTGGCATTCAACTCCAGAAACAGACCAGGCACGTGAGAAGCTTAAGTCTCAGCCCCAGCACACACTAAGTGGGCCCCAGAAGTGGATTTCTGCACTATCTATCCTAGTTTACTCATTTTCTGTAAACGTAGGTTACTAGTTTAGTATTTAAACAACTTTTAGAGATTTATTTTGTATCTCATGACATTTTAGATCTGAATTTTGTACTCTTTGATGGCATGAGTCTCTAAACTCCATTGTTGGGGGTGAGGAGCTCTGCAGCGTCTCGATGAATTAATGTAATTATTTCTGTTTTCCATTCAAACATGCTTCTTCCTATCTAAGATGTTCATTCGCGCTCCACTATGAAGAAGGTGATGATCCGTGACACTCATCACCTTCCTCAATCCACGAACGTGTGCCTGACAACCACCTCTATTCTACATTAGATTGAATGAGTATCTCTTAGATTCCTTAATCAGAATCTTCGTGGTATAAGCTAGAATTCATTGGCAGCATCCTTGAGAATCCGGAAGGTCTAAACCTTGTCTGTGGTATTCTGAGTAGGATTCAAGGATTGGATGACTGTGACGAGCTTCAAACTCGCAATTTTTGGGCGTGATGACAAACGCAAAAGAATCGATGGATTCTATTCCGACATGATCGAGAACCGACAGATGATTAGTCGTGCTGTGACAGAGCATTTGGACCATTTTCACTGAGAAGATGGGAAGTAGCCATTGACAACGGCGATGTCCTACATATAGCTTGTCATGGAAGGAGCCTTGCATTTATGAAAGTGAGAAAGCATTATGTTGCAGGAATTTAGAGGACAAAGCATCTCCAAAACTCCAACATATTCTCCATTACTGCATAATAAGTATTTATTTCATGCTCTTTTACTTTTTACAATTGAAACTAAAAATTATTATTAATATTATATCCTGACTAAGAATAATAAGATAACCATAGCTTGCTTCAAGCCAACAATCTCCGTGGGATTCGACCCTTACTCACGTAAGGTATTACTTGGACAACCCAGTGCACTTGCTTGTTAGTTGTGCGAAGCTGTGAGAAATAGTCCATTAATATTGGCATACACAATTTCGTGCACCACTCGTCACAGTCATCCCATCCCAGATCCTACTCTAAATACCACAGATAAGGTTTAGACTTTCCGGATCTCAAGAATGCTGCCAACTGGTTCTAGCTTATACCACGAAGACTCTGATTTCATGGAATTGAAAGGCTCTATTTTCAGGAGAGGCAATCATGCGTCGTAAACCAGGAACCCAGGAAATACACATTCAAGCTCTTGCAGATAAAACGGAAGTGGTTGTCAGGCACGCGTTCATAAGGGAGGATGATGATGAGTGTCATGGATCATCACATCCATCAGGTTGAAGTACGAGTAAATATCTTAGAATAAGAATAAGCGTGAATTAAATAGAAAAACAATAGTACTTTACATTGATTCATAAGGATCAGCAGAGCTCCACACCTTAATCTTTGAGGTGTAGAAACTCCACCATTGAAAATACAAAAATGATGAAGGTCTAGGCATGGCCGAATGGCCAGCCCCCAAAACATGATCAAGAGATCAAAAGTGATCCAAAGATAGTCTCAAAAATGATCTAAAGATATAAATACAATAGTAAAAAGTCCTTTTTATACTAAACTAGTTACTAGGGTTTACAGAAATAAGTAGATAGTGTAGAAATCCATTTCCGGGGCCCACTTGGTGTGTGTTTGGGCTGAGCATTGAAGCTTTCACGTGCATAGGCTTTCCTTGGCATTTTACTCCAGCTTTGGTGCCAGTTCTGGCATTTTATGCCAGAAAAGGGTCTCTGACTGGCGTTTAGATGCCAGTTTGGGCCATCAAATCTTAAGCAAAGTATGGACTATTATACATTGTGGGAAAGCGCAAGATGTCTACTTTACAACGCAATTAAGAGTGCGCCAATTGGGCTTCTGTACCTCTAGAAAATCCACTTCGAGTGCAGGGAGGTCAGAATCCAACAGCATCTGTAGTCCTTTCTCAGCCTCTGAATCAGATTTTTGCTTAGGTCCCTCAATTTCAGCCAGAAAATACCTGAAATCACAGAAAAACACACAAACTCATAGTAAAGTCCAGAAATGTGAATTTTGCATAAAACTAATAAAAATATATTAAAAAGTAACTAAAAGCTACTAAAAACTATGTAAAAACAATGCCAAAAAGCGTATAAATTATCCGCTTATCATTGGCTCTCCAAGCTTGTTTTGCAAGATAGGAAGTGTTTTGTGATTCTAGATCCTTGAATCCCAACTCCCTATCCAACTTACTCTTCGTAATGGATTTTCACTTTTTTCAATGGACACCTCGATCCCTTCCTGATGCTGCCCACCAGAATCGTGCCGACTTAGCGCATATTCTTCTGCAAAATTATTTTGGAAACTTTATAATGTTCATAGTGCATGATGGTACTACTTGAATTACTGCTTTGATTAGAGTTTCCTTGCCCGCTTGACTTAATAGCTTCTCCTTCCATCCTTCTAATTTATTCATTATTATCTCTTCAAACCATGCTAAAGCTTTGCTTTGAGATCTTCCCCAAGTAGCTAGAAGACCAAGGTACTTTTTAGGTGTCTCCCACGATGCCATGCCTAAAATCTCCTCAATATCAACCCTTTTCTGAATTGACACATAACTACCAAAAGTGATACCCGATTTATTCAGATTTATCCTTTGTCCAGATGCCTCTGTGTATTTATTCAATACTGAAATAATTTGATATGCTTCTTCCTCTTTAACTTCTGCAAAAATAATGTAGTTTTCTGCAAACAAAAAATGACTAATTGTAAGGGCTGTAGGAGCGATCTTTAATCCAGAGATGTTGCCTTCATTCTGTGATTTCTGCATCAAAATAGTAAAAACTTCGGCGACCAAAATAAATAGGTAGGGAGATAAAAGGTCACTCTATCTTAGATTTCTTTGCGGCTTGATTTTTTTGGACAACTTGCCATTGATCTTAAATCTGTAATTGGCATTTCTAACACATTTCATCACTAATTCCACCTATCTTTCATTAAATCCAAATTTCTATAATACATTCTCAAGAAAATCCCATTCTAATATATCATATGCTTTATTCATGTCTAACTTGATTGCCATGTTATTAGATCCTCTTCTTCCCTTTCTGTTCAGGTTATGATATATCTCTTACACAATCACCACATTATTTTGTATCCATCTCCCTCTTACAAATGCACTTTGAATTAGTAATATTATATCATCCATTAGTCCTTTCAACCTCAACACTAAGATCTTTGATATAATCTTGTATATAAAATTACAACAACTAATAGGTCTTAGCTGGTTAAGTCCTTTTGGATTTTTAAGTTTCGGGATCAAGACAACTGTGGTTTCACTAATGTGTTCGGCAGTAGCCCGCTTTTAAAAAATTCTTTGACAACTTTATATACCTCCTTCTTGATTACCTCCCAATATTTCTAATAGAATAACCCGTTTAAGCCATTCGGTCCTGGGGCTTTGAGACTCCCCATGCTAAAAACTGCATTTCTTATCTCATCGTTTGTGACCTCAAAAATCAACCCTCTATTCATTTCTTCTGTGACCCTCACTGAAATCTTACTTAAGGTGTTATCATACCTTTATCTTATAGTCAAAGTGAACAATACTTTAAAATGCTCTTCAATATGTCTCATTATTTCTTCTTTCTCTTACAACCAATAACCTCCTTTATTTTTCAATCTTTTAATGCGATTTCTCTCTTTTCTCTGGATGGTTGTTGCATGAAAGAAGGATGCGTTCTTATTGCCCTACTTCAACCATTTTAATTTGGATCTCTGGCCCTAAAATTTATCATCTTGCTTCCATAATGCTGTTATTTTCTCCTTTAAAACTTGTACCCCATTTCGCTTCTCTTCGGCGAAATCTGAATCTTGTAACTTCTTCAACTCTTCTTTCAACCTATTTATTTCCTTATTTGCCCGTTTTAATGTAGATTTACTCTAACTTTTTCAGTTCTTCCTTGCAATTATTCATGCTCCTTGTTATCCTTGTCCATTCGCAACTCTGTGAGACCTCTTTCTCCCATTCCTTCTTAACAATATTTTTACATTCCTCATGGTCAGCCCAAAATGTCTCAAATTTAAAGCTCTTGCTTGTCCTATATACCAGTTTTGGGTCTAAAAATAACAGACAATGATCCGAGCTTATAGCAGGCATAGTCAAAAGTGAAGCATTTTCAAACAAAACTCTGCATTCCCAATTAACTAATGCCCTATCAATCTTTTCTCTAGTTACACACCCGTTTCTTGGATTACTAAACCAAGTAAATCTACCATTTTAAGATATAAATTCATAAGAAAGTTATAATCAACAAAGTTTCTGAACTCTTTTACTTGGCTATGTGATTTTAGGTGTAAACCCATCTTCTCCTCCTGAGTCAAAACGTCATTAAAATCGCCTATAAAGAGTTGACGTTCAACCTTATTATAATTGGTTGCTGTGTTTTCCCTCTATTGCTCTCTCCTCCTGCCAAAATTAGGATTGCCATAAATAAAATTACATACTCATGCATTTTTCTTTCTATCAACAATACGAGCCTTTATGTAGTTATCACACCAAAAATAAGGATCAACATTATATATATTATTCCAAAAGAGACATAACCTTCTAGACAAATTCTGGAGTTTTATACAAAAAGCATTCTCAAAATGTCGTTTTTTCTTTAATTTTGTAATAGATTTTTCTTTCGCTCTTATTCCAATAAGAAAATATTGTGCAATTCAGAAACTGTTATAGGAGCCGTACCCCGCGACAATTCCAGCTTATAGTTATTAACAACAAAATCTTTTTATCTTAATCTATTTTAGATATTATTGAATATTTTGCTAGAATTGGAAGTGAAAAGACTCTTAAAAAGGATCACAAGTCTATTAAGTACAATGTTATTGAATTTAAAGTCGATAATAGGTAATCAATTTTTTTAGATTCTTTAGCTATATATTTAAACATTTTATTTTCTATAAGCATAATTTTTGGCGAATCAATTCAATTCCTTCGAAAAAACTGCGAATCAAGTTCCTACAAATATAATTTGTTTATAAGTAGTTCATTTTGAATTAATCCAGATAACTTGTGAATAAAATACATGTAAGTTGAATGTTTACAAATTAGTTTGTTTGGAATATTTTTTTAAAAAAAATATTTTAATTAATATTGTAATAGTAACTTTTTAGCTGAATTTTTTAATTTTAGTTTATAATAGATTGCAATAACATTGTCTATATTTCCGGTGCAAGTATTATTTTTTTAACATAAATGCTCATCTTTGCATGATTGGTATTTGACAACTATTATTGTTCATCCAGAATGTCCTTCTAGATAGCATGGCTGAAACTGAGAAATAAATAAACTGGCTGCTAGAATTTTAACATGAAAACAAAAAATTGAGCATGATAACAATTTAAACATATAATAACCCTTAATCTAAGTTTGTCTACGTGATAATAAATATATTATTTTTATTTATGTTTTAGAACATTTTTAAACAATATAACAATTAAAAAATATTCTACATTTGAAAAGTTTTGTTAGTTAGAATGTATAAGATTTTACATAAAACTAAACTTCGAAATGTTTTAACAAATAGAAAATTGATACAGGAGTTTTATATTTTAAAACAAATTTTTGTTTTATATTTTATAGGTAAATAATAGTTATTTTTAAATTCTAATTCTAATTTTTATCTGGTAATCAGGGAATTCTATTTAAAACTTTAAAATTTAAAATTTTAACACGAATCTCTAATTAAATAACTTCTTAAAAGTTTTAATTTTTAAATTTAAATTTTTTTATTTATTACATTTATACATTTTCTTTTTACTGAATTCACATTGTTATTTTTTAGAATATTTCTGCATAATAAAAGTATTCTTTCTCTCTCTTTTTAACTACAAACTATTTATTTTCAATCTCTTTATTTAAAGATATATAAATTTTATTTTATTATTATGCGTTTCTCTATACTTAATCTTAGTAAAATTATCTATATTTTTATTTGTTCATAGATTATTTTTATTTGTTTAGTTAATTTATTTATATATTTTTATATTTAAAAACTCACTGAATCAAAAAAATTATTTTTTATATTCAAATCAAACTTAAATATGTTTTTTTCTATTCAAATGATCAGATCACATATTAATAATTTGTTGTAGATTGAAGCATTTTCAACTAGCATTTTTGTGCACAACACAAATTTAGCAAATGCCATTGTGGGTGGGCGAGCAGCCCTTAAACATATTTAAATGCTCTCTCTTATATATATCTAATTAATAAGCACAAATAACACATCGACATATATGATAAGGTGGAAATACTTAATCCATATTCGAATAAACCATTCTACGTGAGAAATAGAGAAAGACACTATAATAATAATAATAATAATAATAATAATAATAATAATAATAATAATAATAATAATAATAATAATAATAATAATAATAATAATAATAATAATATATTTTATTATTATTATTATTATTATTATTATTATTATTATTATTATTATTATTATATGTGAGAAGTGTGCAAGATAAATTTATTTACTTTTAAATTCTACTCATTTCTATTTGCTAATTAAAAAAATTTATTTAAAATTTTAAACTTCTAATATTAATTTTTAATTAAGCAATTACTTAAAAATTTTAACTTTTAAATTTAAAATTTTTTATTTATTACATTTTTAATTTTTTTTACTCAATTTACATTATTATCTCTTAAGTTGTCTCAACATAATAGAGGTATTTTTTTTCTTTCTTTTTTTAACTATAAACTATTCATTTTCAGTCTCTTTGTTTAAAGACGTATGAATTTAACTTTCATTAAATTAATTTAGTTTATTTCATTAAAAAATTCAATATACATGACTTAATTTTGTTTACATTGTTGTTCCTAAAAAATTGAACTAATTTAATAGTTTGAAAAAATATTTGAAAAATAAATTAATTTGATCAATAAACAAATTTAATTAAAATATTTAATATTAAAAATTTTGTGTAGCTAATAAAATAGTATGAAATAAAATTACTATAAGTGAATATTATTAATAAAAAATAACAAATGATGGATTAGGAAGCTCATATTTATATATTATTATTTTTAATTAGATTAACCAAGTTTAATATAGTATATTTTATCTCATTTCTTGGTTAATATATTTTTTGTTTTTATAAATTCTTCTTTGTTTTTTTTTTCTTTTATGAAAGAAAGAAAGAAGTCCAAATTCAATGAGTAAGGATGCAATCAATACCATGCACGAAATCCAAAAAAAAAGCAAAATTAAAAAAAATATTGAAAGACAGAGAAAATGTAAAGCAGAGCACTATTTAAGGTATCTTTCATAAAAAAATAAAAATTTAATTATTTTGTTGGTTCTATAGTTTAGCTAAATTTTTAATTAGATTCCTATAATTTTTTTTTAATTGGGTCCCTATTCGCAGTGGACGTTAAATAAAATGTTTACATGTGTTTAATTTACCAAAATACCCATGTCTTTAACCCTACATATTCATTGTCTTCATCCTAAACTTGTAGAATCTTATTCTGTTTATCGTTCTCCTCTTCTACCTTTCTTCTTATTTGTTGCTGAAATTATATCATCTTGCATGAATTCCACCCAACTCTCTTCGAGAATTTCGAGTTCAAGAAGTCTCAACAAGAGAAGACATTTGTGTTATTGTGGGGAGGCAGTTGTTGTTCTGTCTTCTTCTGAAGTGCCAAGCCATTGAAGGAGGTATGTAGCTTGTGGACGAGTGCCAAGGTGCAGTTTTTTTGAGTGGATTGATAATGAAGATGATATGAAAGGTGAGTGGTTGAAGCAGAAGGAGAGAAGGATTCGTTGCTTCTGTGGAGACTCTCTGATTCTGAAAAGTTCTAATACACCCAAGAATCCAAATAGAAGGTTCATGTCTTGCCCAAGTAGGAGGTGCAAATTTTTTGAGTGGGTTGATGAAGAAACGAAGGGTGGCAATGTTTGCTTGTTGGCTTCACAATCTCACTCTGATCGGGTGGAGGGTGAAATTAGGGATGAAAATGCACAAGAAAGGAGGATTGACAGACTGAGTGTTGACACCGAGAGGTTAAAGGTGGAGATTGGAGAAGTTGATGGCTGTGTAGGAAGAATCTGTGTAGAGTTGAATTCGGTCCAGGAGTAACTTCAAAAATTAGAAGAAAACATGAAGAAGCAGACCAAGATGTAAATGATATTTTTTCTTTGTTGTGTAATCCTAATAGTTTCAGTGCTATGTGGTAAAGTTTAGGGATGAAGTGGTCACTGTTGGCTTTAAACAAAGCTGTTATAAAAAGTGTATATTATGTTATTTAGATTGAATGGATGAAGTTTGTTTCTTGTTTTCTACTATAAATACAATATTATGATATTGAATGAAAATGTATACAATTAAAAACAACTACTACCACATATTCATCATTAGAATAATATAATGCATAAAAGTGGTCCTTAACATGTTCCACACATTAGATAAGATAAGTGGATCCAACTTGCACTAGTCACAAAATAAATGTTCCACCTAAAATGTACCATCAAAAGTGGTCCACCACAAAGAAAAATATACCAAAAAAGTCATCTTCCAAATACCAAAATACTTCCACATAAACTATAATAAACAAAAAAAACCTACATAAATTCACAATAGGAAGAGCTACATAACCCTAAAAGCTTCAATTATTTGTGAGGTCTATGTGTTCAGCAGGTTTGGTTGCTCCCTTTCTTATCTACATCTTCAGTCTTTCACTTCTTCTCATCCAAAAAGTCTTAGTCTTAGGCAAAGGCTGTGTAACTGGTGCTATTTGTGGAGTTGGTTGACTGAATGGTTCAATGAAAAGAGTTGGTTGAGCTGCTGGTGTATGAGGAGGATTTGCAGCTGCTCCAATAGCAGGTGCACCAGATCCAGCAAGGGGTGAGTCATTTGCAGCACCAGATCTAGTAAGGGGTACACATTTGTAGAACCAAATTCAGTAGCAAGAGTAGTTGGTGCAGGGACTGATACAATAACATCCAAATGTTTAAATCATTCCATCAACGAACAGTTTCAATTATGTAGTATAAAATAACAAAATAAAGTTGTACCTGTGACAATAGTTGCTCTTCCTCTACTAAGACCCACACCCCTTCCTCTTCCTCTCCCCCTTGCAGCAGATCCAGTAGCATTTGCACCAGATTCAGCAGCAGCAGTAGGTAGGCCATTTGTAGCACTGGATTCAGCAATAGGTAAGTGATGAGTCCATATTTGATGATATATTTTGACTCAATTTGGATGGATTCTAGCACATAAACTCACACTTAAGCACCCAAATAGCATACTTTTGTGATTTCTTCCTAATTTGGCCCTTAGATGCGAAAACATGTGTTTTTGTGCTTAAATTAGTGATTTTAATTCCACTTTCATGCCATTCGATGTCATGACATATTTGTTGAGTGATTTCTGGTTGTTTAGGTAAGATTGTCTAGACAAAAGTGGAAGAAAGCATGTAGAAGGGAGAAAACATGAAGAAAACAAGGAAAAGCATACACAGCGAAGTGTGCGTGCGCACAAGAAGGAATTTCCATGTGTGTGTGTGCACAAGCACCTGTGCATTACGCACGGGTCAACTTTCAACTAAGTGTGCGTACGCACACATCTGCACGTGATTTCATTAATGAAACATGTGCTGTGCATTTTATGAGGGCTTTTGGCCCAAATTTTGAAGGCTTGGAGCTGAATTTGGATGCTATATGAAGGGAATATCAACATATATGAAGGCATTAGTTATTATTTGGTTTTCATTAGGTAGTAGTAGATAGGAAGCTTCCTTAGGAGTAGGAGTAGAATAGAATGCTCTCTTAGGGTTTATCAATTTCCATTGTAGCATTTTATAGCAAGCTTTGATTTTGGATTTTGTTTCTTTAATTGTAATTACTCTCAATTCCCTCTTTAATTATAGCAACATTTACTTTCATTTCTTTTTGGTTCAAGTTACTTTGTTCGTATTTGTAATTTTGTGTTTCTTGAAGTTTTGATCAATGAACTTAATGCATCATGATTTCTTTATGATTGATAGCTTGGTTATTGTTGGTTTTGTGAATAGTTATCTAGTTTTCTTTGCAATTTCTCATGTTTTACTTTTATGCACATATGGTGTTTGTGAAAAAGCAACTTTAGATTTTGAGTTGATTTTCCCACCTTGGCTTGGGGTTTGAGATCCTAGGATACTAGAGTCATGATGTCCGACATTTAGTGGTAATTCTTGGGAAGTTAGTTGACTCTTGGTTCCAGCCTTATATGTGATCAGTAATGTCAAAACAACATGAATAAGGTATAACCGTAATTCACTCAACAAACATTGTATGTACTGCTGCTAATGGCACAAAACAGATTTCAAAATTTTAAATTTAAGGCTAGTTTGGTGTTTAAGCAAAAAGAAATGAGCAGTCAGTACATAACATAGCAAATTACCAGGCTAAAGGAAAATATGGATAACTAATGTCAACACCAAACAGAATAATCACAGTTGCGTAATCCAAGTTCAGTTTGATGTTCAAGCAGAAATTGCACAAGGTGTATAAATAAATTTGAGCTCAGTCCTTATCCAAAAATAACATAAAATTGCACAAGTATAAATGATAATGCATAATGGGAAGAAAATTCAAAACCTATGCTGATCAGACACAGAAATTGAATCAAAAATCTATTCAGGCATTACATCAGGCATGTTATGTGCATTTGTGAAAAACAACATTAATAGTTCAATCATATCAGCACTCAGAGTTCATAAGCAGCATTTAGAGTTCAGAGGAATCCAAAACAGACAGCCATCAATCAACATTCAATCCAGAAAATCAGAAATCAACTAACCTATAGCCTTCTAATCACTAAAGCAAAAAAATAAAAAGCAATTACAGAAAGTAAATGAAACAAAAACAATGTAAGGTACAGGAAAGGACATGGAAGCTGCGGTGAGAGGAAGAAGAAGAAGAAATGGGGAGGCGAGGATGGTGGTGGATGTCGCAGCGGCACAGAAGCTCGCCGTTGCTGGTGGTGCTTGCCTGACTTGGAAGGCGGGGCCTAGGGCTTGCAGACGTGGGCAGAAAGCAGCGTAGATACAGGGGAGAAATGGTAAAATGTAGGAGAAAGAAAGGGAAGAAGGAAGAGAGAGAGAGGGAGTTGGCGACGGCAGGATGGTCGCCAGCGGTGATGAGGTGTGGACAGAGGTGATGGTCTGGCTGAGGTTCTGAGGGCTGGTGGTTTCTGGAAGTTGTGGTGTCTCAGAAAAGAAGAATGAGAGAAAAGGATTGGGGGGTTTGGGGAAGTTAAAGCACGAGTCCCCTTTTCGAATTAACGATCGAAAAGGGTCGTGTGCGTACGGACAGGGTAATGTGCAAACGCACACAAGGGACAAAGAAGGGTATGCGCGCGCACAGTAGTGTGCGGGTGCTGCGAACAATAGGGGCGACGCGACCTGTGTGGACGCACAAGGACTTTGTGTGTTCATGCACAAGGATTTTGCGTGCGCACAGAAGGGAAAAAGGGTTTGCGTTCACACGCACAAGGAGTGCGTGCGCTGCGACCAGAGGGGGTGTCTAAAGCTGTGCGTGCGCTCAGAGCTATACCTACACACAGGAGTTTTTTTTTTTAGGGATAGGGTGAAGTGTGCGAGTGCACGCAAGGTGTGCGGATGCATAGAAGGAAAAGAAGGGGTGTACACACGCACAAGGCGTGCGCGTGCTGTGAACAGAGGGAGTGTTTAGGGGTGTGCGTGCGCACGTTGCTGTGCGTACGCACGAAGATGGAAAAACAGGGGAACTGTGCGCGCACACATGGCCGTGTGTACGCATAGGTCCTGCAACAAAAATTTTTCCTCTAAGGCATCAAACATGACATCCAAAATAGGTTTTCAGGTCCCAAAACATCATAAAACTCCCAAAAACACATTAATTCACTAAAACTACCCAATGAACTTCAAAATAAAACTAACCAACCAAGCAATATATCCAATTATTCATGAAACAAAAGCTAAAAGAGAGAAAGCTAGAAGGATATTACCATGGTGGGGTGTCTCCCACCTAACACTTTGGTTTAAAGTCCTTAATTTAGACTTGGCTGGTGAGGAGATCCTTCTTAGGGCGGCTTATGTTTGCACTCCTCCTTGAATCTCCAACTAAGTTTGCTATTGATTTGACCTCCGGGGTCCCAAATAAATTGCATCAAACTCTTGAGAGACTCCAAGCTAGAAACTAGGATCCATGAGTGTTGACCTTTGAAATGAATGCTCGGATCCCATATTCTAGTCTCTCTATCACCATCTTGTTGATTCTTGCTCTTGCACTTGGATGAACAACCTCTTAAATCACCTTTGAAGCACCCAAACCATCCTTGGAATCCTCTTAATTGTATCTTGCACCATTTATACCTTGAATTCCTTTTGCAACCAACATCCAATTCTTCATTGCTTAACACACCAAGAAGTACTCCAAGTTGATAATCTGTTTCCAAGAGAGCGAATTGATGTGGGCCTACGAAGCTCATTGAAGAAATTGTTACCCACTCAATTTGTCCTTGGGTTGGAGTTGCTTCCTTACCAACTTCTTCCTCCTCTTCCCCATCACTTAAATCATAACATGGGGGTTGTGAGAAGTCTACCTCCAAGTTTCTATCAAACTCAATGGAAAGAGGCTCTTTGGGATCATTAAGGGATTGACCAAGGAGGACAAAAAATCATCAATGATGGAATCCTCATCTTGATTAATCTCTCTCAATTCTCCCTCTCTTTCTTCCGGTTCACATAAACCACCTTCCTCATCTTTTTGCACTTCTTGTCCTATGAAAGAACCAAATTTTTACGGATAAAATTATTCAAATGCCCAAATTAAATTTTGGAAAGTTAGGATGAGAATTTGGGAATTAAAATATGATTTTTGGACTCAGTAGGTTTTTCTGAGTCAGGAAATGTATTTTTTGCGAAAAACCGTGAAAAATTGTGAACCGGCAGTCGAACCAGTTGAACCAGTTCAAGTCTGCTCGGTGCTGTGCGAGAAAAAGTAGAAACAGTCAAAAACCTTAGAAAAACATTAGAAATGGAAAATTGGGCGTTAGTGTTAAAGGTTTGGCCCAAAGTTGGGACAAACGGGCTAAAAACGCCAATAAGTTGAACCAGGCCCAAGCTGAGCCCATGTCCAACATATATAAAGGTTCATTTAATGAACCCTAACCTCATAAACACACACACATATCAGAAATTGAAAGAGGGAGAGGAGAAGAGGTTGAACCCTATTCACCTTAATCTTTTCTAGCTCATATCTTGAGTTATAGAGCTCCGATTTGCGTGCCATCAGTGATTACGCGTTCCTTGCAAAGATCTGTACAAAACCCATCGAAGAAATTCTAGAGGTAAGCTCTAAATCCTCCCAGTTCTTCTCTCCAAAATTTTGGGTTTCTAGGATTTTGGATTAAGTGAGTTTTTGTGATTTTGGATGTTTAGGTTTGCTCTAATCCTTGCTTAGCTTTGGATTTGTGCTATCAAATCTGTTGGAAAAGGTAAGAGCTCTTAAATCCTTGTGAGATTATGATTATGTTGAACCCTAGGTTGATTTGTGGTGATTTGTATGTATATAGCTTGATTATTGTGAGTTTGGAGCTTGTTGGGGTTTGTTGGAGCTACATTGGTGGTTGGATTTTGGTTGAAAGCTCTTTTGGTTCATATTGGGGGTCGGCCAAGGTATGATTTCGATTTTCTCTATGTAGTATATAATATTCATGGACACTTAGGCTAGTGACCCATAGGATAGGATTGGATTTGAATGGTTGATAAGTGGTTGGATGTTATTGTTTGATGACGTATGATGAAATGATGATTCTTGAATTAGGTATTGATAATTGCTAGTGTTATTATGAGGATGATTTATTTGTGGAGTTGAGGAGTGAATTGTGTTGATAAATGCAAAATTGGGGTTAATTTATTGGAAATGTAGTTGGAAAATGGTTAATAAGGTTTGATGTATGTAATATATTGATGTGATGTTGTGAATGAGGAAAGATGGAGGAAAATGTGGTAAGTTTGCTGTAATATGTTATAGAGTGTTGATTTTGATGAGAATTGGAGTTTGGAAGGGTTTGGGTTGGTTTGGTTGTGTTTTATAAAAGATTTGAGGAAATTGTGACTTTGGGTAAAAGCTGGTTTTTGGTGAACTTTGTCTAATCATAACTTTTGCCTCGATTTTCAAAATTAGTTGAAATTTGTTTAGAGTTAAAGATCTTTGAATATCCTTTAAATTGATATAAAGTTTTTGAAGTTTGGAATTTTGTAGAGGAAATTATGATTATTCAAAGTTGGTGTTGAAAACTTGAAATTCTGCAAAGTTACAGAAAGTTTTCTGGTATGTGCGCACGCACAGCCTTGTGCACACGCACACTCTGCAAAAATTATGACCTGTGCGCATGCACAGACCTCTGTGTCCACACACGCAGAGGCAGACAATCTGCTTGTAGCGCTGGCACAGCTTGTGTGTGCGCATACCAATAGGAAAGTGCAACCTGTGTGTACGCACAGACCTGTGCGCACGCACACGTTGGGAAGGCCAGTGTGTTGGGGGCGCTAGCACACCTTGTGCGAGCGCACAGACCTTATAAATTTTGGTACCTATGCGTACGCACACTTTGAAAATCTTCCTGGGCGTGCGCGCACACACACCTCTGTGCGGACGCACACGCCCTGTTTCATAATTTTAAAATTTGTTTTCAACTATTCACCTTCCTAACAAGGTTGTAAGCTTCTTTAACACCATTTTAAGGCTTTTGGGTTTGATTTTGAGCATGGAAAATATGAGGGATAGCTGAAGCGTTTTAGTTAATGATTATTATGAAAGATTAGAGAACGGAGGCTTAGGTATCTGGTGTACTGGGGGTGGGTTTAGTGTAGTGCGAAAGAAGAATGGTGTATGTATTGAGAAGTTAATGAACTAGCAAGTTTCGGAATAGAAAGTCATGAATAAGTGCTGGTTAAGATGAATTGAAGATTTGGAAATGGATGAGTATGGTTGACGAAATGAGAATGAGTGTGAGTGTGCTATGAGGAGTGGCCTCTGAGTTTGATTACGCAATTATGATATGAGTTGTTCTCCGTCGTAGGGGCTGTGGCAGTATCCCGCCTACGTTCGGATGTGAGGCTTGGCGTTAAGCTTCTCACTCATTTTGATTGCTCCAGAGGAAGGTGGTAGGGCACGTATCCCTCGGAATGTTTCCCTCTGAAAGGAGAAGGTGGTAGGGCACTTTCCCTCAGAATTTTCCTCCTGAGCATGGGTTTCTCTCTGATTTCAAGGTAGTAAGGCACTAACCCACGGAATGATGCGACAACCAAAGGAATGTAATGGGGCACGCTCCCTCGGAATTTACCTCCTTATGCGCAATAGAGAGACTAATCCGGGAGTTGTCGACCGGATTTGCTGTCGGGTTTGGCACAGTAACCGACATGTGATATCACAGCCAATAGGACAGACATTCATCATATGCATCCTATATATGTTTGCTTGATTTGACTACTTGAGTTTGCCGACTTGTATAATATGCCTACTTGCTTCTTGAATTACTTGCTACATACTTGAATATTACCTGTGTTTTCCTTGCTCTTATTATCTGTGTTTGTCTGGTTTTGAGGAGGTTAGGTAGGTGATGGCGACGGGTTCGCCTGGAGGATAGGTTGGTGAAGGCGGTGGGACAGCGGTGTTTGGTTAGAGTAGAAAAATCCTTTAAGAATGGACTACCTTTTTGACATACTAAGGTTTCAAGTTTGATTAAGGTTTTACATATTATGCTTCATTATTTAGACCACTTTAAGCTTGAACTCTTGTGAATAGCTATGGAGTCTAGGATTGCCTTTGGCGTCCCAGGGTCTTATATCCTACATCACTGGGCACTGTTACCATACTGAGAACCTCCGGTTCTCATACCATATTTCTGTTGTGTTTTTCAGATGCAGGTCGCGACCCACTTCGGTGAGTTGTCTGATTGGTGACAGAAGCGGAGGATCTAGCACTTCTTTTGAGTTTTTTTTTTATTTATTTTGAACATGTCTCTCACTTTCGCATTTTATTTTGTCTAGAGGCTTGTATTTGAGAGAAAAAAACTTATATCAGCTATTTTAAATGTCTGGTTTCATATATGGTCTGTATATGACTGGCCAGCTTAAACTCCGCGAGCTTTGGCTAGATTCTTATGATATTACTTTTCTATATTTTATTATATTACATCTGTCACTTAAGCTTTAAGTTAGTAGCTTTGTTAGCACGTTTTGTGCTTTTCAAATCTTGTGTCGAGCTATATCCTTCATTGGGCTTCTAGATTATACTATTCCTTCTATATATATTATATGTATAATCATAGAACTGTCGTAACCTTTGATTAACCTTTGCTTTACAACGCGAGGTAAGGCTTAGGCTAATTGGGGTGTTACATCCTAGCTCTTTTTCTTTCCCTTGAAGCTCCACGCTCTTCTCCTCACCACACTCCTTCGTTGCTCCTTCACATTCTCCAAGGGGAATGTCTTGATTGCTTGAGCATAGCGAGGCTAGGCGGTTAACCGCTTCGACTATGGTGGCCATGAACTCCCCTTGCTTCCTTCGGAACTCTTCTTGCTCTTGAAAGAATGCTTGAAGATCTTTTTCCTCTTGGGGCAAGGGTTGGAAAACTTCACATTGAGGTGAAAAAGAAGGTTCAAAGGTTGGAAGAAAGGTTGTATATGTGGGAGGTAGTTCATGTGGGTGGGGATATTGAGGTGGTATAAAAAGGGGTGATGGTTTATATGGTTGGTAGCAAGGTGTATAGATATTTTGATTTCATGGAGGTGTATGATATGGTACTTGAAGGTTGGGTGGTTAAGGGTTGTGTATGGGGTATCTCTCATATCCTTGGGTTTGATATTCATATAGGGGAGAGTTTGGCTTATTGTAGTATGAGGGAGGTATTTGCCATGAGTGTTGCTCATACACAATTGGTTCCTCCCTTAATTGATTCTCCCACTCCAAGAAGTAATTCCAATTTGAATTCATCATACCCTACAAAATACTCACAACCAAGCTCCAAGCAATAAGGGTGATAACTCATAGAGAAAATAGAAAATAAAAGCAAAAGATATCAATAAAACAAGAAAACAAACACCTAAGTATTAGAAAAAAACAACCAAAAAAGTAAGATATTTATACTATCAACATTTTTTACAAAAACCTAAGATATAACACCAATTGCATCCCCGGCAACGGCACCAAATTTGAGGATAAAGAGTTATTCCCAATTTGGAATCAATCAAGACAAGAATCAAATCGTTAGTAGCATAGTCCAAACCAACAATAAACTCTCACAATCAAATGTTATGATAATTCAAACCAAATATAAACCGAGAGTAGTTAACCTCGGGTCGTTCTTCCTAGGAATGCAATTGAGGTGTTATGCTTTCGGTTGTGGAGGCAAAAAGGGGTGGTTTCCAAATCAAAGAACGAAAAATTAAAAGAACTTGACAATTAAAAGAACCAAGAGATGATCAAAATTGGTAATTAATGCAAGCAACAATGACATAAGATCAAAACTAGTGAAAATGCTATAAATGCATAAAAGGGCCTTGACTTGGGAATGATAGTCTAAGGAATCCCATCATTGTCATAACCACAACTATGGTAATTATCATGAGTCAATCTCGCTTAGTTAACCCCTAACATCGAGGAATAGGTCAAGCAATCATAATTGGCCTTAATCCATAAGTCCTAGCTAACTTACCAAACTAATTGATAAAAGGCTAGCTTTAATGGAACCAAGAGTCAACTAACTTCCCAAGAATTACCACTAAATATCGGACATCATGACTCTAGTATCCTAGAAATTCAAACCCCAAGCCAAGGTGGGAAAATCTACTCAAAATCTAGAGTTGGCATTTTCACAAACACCTTGTGTGCATAAAAGTAAAACATGTGAAATTGCAAGAATAACTAGAAAACTATAACCAACTATTCACAAAACCAACAATAACCAAGCTATCAATCATAAAGAAAGCATGAAACATTAAGTTCATTGATCAAAACTTCAAGAAACACAAAATTACAAATATGAACAAAGTAACTTGAACCAAAAGGAAATGAAAGTAAATGTTGCTATAATTAAAGAGGGAATTGAGGGTACTTACAATTAAAGAAGCAAAATCCAAAATCAAAGCTTGCTATAAAATGCTACAATGGAAATTGATAAACCCTAATAGAGCATTCTACTCTACTTCTACTCCTAAGGAAGCTTCCTATCTACTACTACCTAATGAAAACCTAATAATAACTAATGCCTTCATATATGTTGATATATAGCATCCAAATTCAGCTCCAAGCCTTCAAAATTTGGGCCAAAAGCCCTCAGAAAACGGACAGCACGTGTTTCATTAATGAAATCACGTGCAGGGTCCTGTGCGTGTGCACAGATGTGTGCATACGCACATTTGGCTGAAAGTTAACCTATGCGTACGCACAGGTGCTTGTGCGCACGCACACATAGAAATTCCTTCTTGTGCGCACGCACACTTCACTGTGTGTGCTTTTCCTCGTTTTCTTCATGTTTTCTCCCTTCTACATGCTTTCTTCCACTTTTTCCTAGCCAATCTTGCCTAAACGACATGAAATCACTCAACAAAAATGTCATAATACCGAATGGCATGAAAGTGGAATTAAAATTACTAATTTTAGCACAAAAACACATGTTTTCACATCTAAGGGCCAAATTAAGGAGAAATCATAAAAGTATGCTATTTGGATTCTTAAGTGTGAGTTTATGTGCTAGAATCCATCCAAATTGAGTCAAAATATATCATCAAATATGGAATCATCAGTAAGCCATTCGTGGCACCAGATTCAACAACAGCAGCAGTAGTTTTTGTAGAGGCTGATGGAGCAAAAGTTAAATGGTTAAATCATGTCGTAAAAGAACTGTTTCAATCATCTAGTATGCAACAAGAAAATATAGAAGTACATGTGATAATAGTACCTCTTCCTCTGCCCCTTCCTCTACCTAGTCTCGCACCCCTTCTTCTGCCTCTCCCCCTTGTAGCAGCTCCAGCAGCATGTGCACCAAATCCAGGTTCAACTAAGCCAGTTACTACATCATATTCAGCAGCAGCGGGTTCAGGAGCTGAGGAAAGTTCAATCGAAACCCAACAACATATCAGAAAAGAACAGGTGCAATCTGATAAACCCCAATTCCGTGGTTTATCTTGAGCTTATTTTAGGAGATTTTATCACCTTTTCCCACATCTATTCAATGAAATAGCATGGTTTTGTAATTCTCCCTTAATTTGTGCTTAAATGTAAAAACATGCTTTTTAGACCCTTAAATTAGTTATTTTGATTCACCTTAATTCCATTCGATACCTTGATGTGTTTGTTAGTGATTTCAGGTCCATAAGGCAAGTATTGGATGGAAGAAGTGAAGAGAAAAGCATGCAAAGTGGAGAATGCATAAGAAAATAAGGATTGGGAACGCATCAATGGACGCGCACGCGTACCAGGCGCGCGCGCGTAGAAGTGATATCGCATGGCGACGTGTACGCGTACATGGCGCGTACGCGTGGATAGAGAAATTGCCAAATGGCACGGACGCATACATGACGTGTACGCGTCGATGCTCGCACGTGACTCACTTAAAGGCAAAACGCTGGGGGCGATTTTTTTTGAGCTGCCCAGGCCCAATTCCAACCCATTCCTGAAGCTATTTCATGTAGAATTCAAGCTTGAGTAAGGGGGGAGCACTTAGTTAGTCAACATGAGCCTTTAGTTAGTTTTCTAGAGAGAGAAGCTCCCTCTTCTCTCTAGAATTAGGTTAGTATTAGGTTAAATTCTCTTATATTTAAGTGTAATTTCTTGATTTCATCTTGATTCCTTTATGAATACTTGTTTCTACTTCTTCATTGTTCTTAGTTTTCTTATCAATTTTACTTTCCTCTATTTTATGTTGATGAACCTTTGTTGGACCTTGATTTCTTCTAATGCAATTTTATGTTTCCATGCTCTCCTTGATGTTTATTTTCATTGATATTGTTGATTTATTGTTCATGATGGTTATAGATTTTGCTAATTTCTTGTAATTGGTGATGTTTACTTTTTTTACACGCAATTTTTTGATAAAATATTTCCTTTAGTTTTTGAGTAGTTTTCTTTACTCTTGGCCTAGGCTAAGGGGATTGAGTGACCTTGAGTCATTGGATCTCAATGAATTGGTGATTTGAGAGCCCTTGGTGATCAATTTGATATCCATTGATATTAACCCACTACTAATCTAATTAGTAGATAGGTCGGGACTTATGGGTTAATGTTGATCAAGCCATTTGACGTACCTCAAGCTTAGGAGTAGATTATACGTACTTAAAGCTTTGGAGGTAGACTTAATGAGCTTGGTTCCTCATAATCGTCAATATATGGTTTGTAGACAAGGATGGTGATCTGAATTACCTATGTCTAGCCAAGAGTATCTTTCCTTTCTTTTATTAATTAATTGTTCATTTACTTTCTTGCCCTTTATCAATCAAACCCCCTTGTCCCTTCATAGCCAATAATAGAACACTTCATTGCAATTCCTCGTGAGATGACCCGGAGTTCAAATACTCCGGTTAATTCTTATTTGGGGTTTGTTACTTGTGACAACCAAAATTTTTGATTGAGAGGATTGTTTATTGGTGTAGAACTATACTTGCAACGAGAATTCATTCATTTGTGAAAATTCTATACCGACACAACAAATCCGCAACATCACAGTCAACAATTATGAAACCATAAAAAATTATATGTACCTGAGACAATAGAATTTGGGCAGTGCCTCCTATTATGTCCATACTGGCCACAGTTGCTGCAAGTCACAGAGGTACCCATCCTTCTGTACATCGATTGGGATCTATTTTCATCAGGTTCTCTAATCTGCACCATTCTTGGTCGACCAGGTTTAACCCTGAATACTGGGGGTATGATGGTATCACAGTTCACTTTCGGACACATGTTCTCTCCATTAATTGGAGCAATTGATTTTCCATTTGTTGCATGGTATGCTGCTGGACTATAGTAGTTGCTACAATACTCTTCAGGATTATCTCCCTTTTCAAAGATGGCATTGCACGCATGTGGGCATGGCATACCACTCAAAACCCAAAATCAACAGCTGCAAGTACCAGCTAACAGATCCACCACAAACCTTTCCATGATCGTCCTATTTTTGTGATGAACCTCAAACTTCATCTCACCGGCCTATCTAGCTTGCCATTCCATACTTCTTGTTGCAATAACATCCAACCTTTTCTTTGGTTTGAGTAGAATGGATCCTTCATACTTCTCAGCCTTCTTCTTTTTTTCTGCAAATCTTGACATCCAATAGATCTGATCTACTCAAACATCGTTAGAATGGGCTTGTCTCTTGCCTCAAGAATCCTGCCATTGATAGCCTCTGATATGTAATTCATTAACATATCACTCTTTGACATGAACATGAAATGGCTCTTTGTCCACAACTTTGGGTCCACTCCTATCAGTTTATCAAAGTCATATTATCCTTACTTTTTGTTGATCCGATATGAAAACCATCTTCTTGATTCACCGATATCATCCAACAACAAATCAAGGAACCATCCCCAGCTGTCCTTTGTTTTTGCCTCCACTGTTGCAACCGTAATTGGGAAATAATTGTCATTAGGATCCTTCTCTACTGCAACTAGCAGATGTTGACCATGGTCTCCTTTCAAGTGACACTCTTCCACTCGTATAATTGGCCTACAACCAGCCAAGAAGTCGTGCTTCACCGAATTGAGGCACATGTACATCCTCATAAATCTCGGTTGGTGTGTTAAAGATGGCCTATCTACAATAAATACTAAGCTTGGACCCTGAATTTGCCCTTAAAATCTCAGTACAATAATCCCTCAATTTGGCATATTGTAGTATGGTCCTTCCATGCACTTCTTTCCTTACTTTTATCCTTGCCCAGTAAGCCTTCTACACTAACATTTGCCATGTACTTATCTTGAATTGTTTGAATAACAGTGGCTAGCCGCATCTCTTCTCCATGACTAATGTTATTGACAATCTTTTTTTATATCCACTCACTAGAAGCAAGCCTACCACTATAATTCCTCCCACATGTATGCTTGCCCTTCAAGGGTTTTATCCTAAAACAATCAGATCTTCCTACCTTACTTGCAAAGCATATCCACTTTCACTTTCCTTTTTGTCCCTTACATACTACTATGCACCTCAACTTGCGTTCTTCTTGTACCTAATGTCTCTTCCATTCAATAAGGCATGCTCTTTAGTTGCATCTTTAAATTGGGAAAGTTATTTGAACTCCAAGCCCACCTTAAACTCATACTCTCTACACATTTCTGCCTCATCATACTTAAGAAACCTTTTTTTCTTAATCATGTCATCATAATCTTCCTCATAACTATCTATGTCTTCAGTTTCATAACCATCCAAAATGTCTCCAACTTGTTCATCCATCTCTGCAGAAGCTTGATTATCCTCAGCACCCTTATCTGTTGTCCCTTCTTGACTAAGCGGGCTATTGAACCCACCAAACGCATTTGATTGTCCACCATCAACACCATCCTCTACATCAAACCCAAAGTAATCCTCATGTTCACCATCATCAGCACTGTCATCAAACCTATGCTCCTCAGTAGAGGGTTCTGACTCAACTGGAACATAATCTGGGACATAATCTAGATCCATTGATGTGATTTCAACCCCATTACCTTCCTATAACCATCAACAGCATACACTATACCATGCTTCACAGAATCAGTAACTAAAGCCCTAGCCATTCTAATGGCATGCCTATCTGACTTGAACTCTTTCAGACCTAACTTCAAGTCCACTGCAGGTTCCTTCCACCATAGCTTTGCATATCCCTTGTAGCCTAGATCCTTTAGCAAACTCACTATCTCTTGCAAAGACCATTCATTTAGTTCAAAATGCAAGTCTTCCACAACCAACCCACCTAAATATTATATTCCATGTCCCATGTCAATAAATTTCCCTCCGTGATAGAGCTCTATTGTGAACTCTGATTCTTCCATTGTAACGCAACAAAAAATGAAAAATGCAAATTAGTCATCCCCTAATCAAATATCACCAACAACGTCAGCCATGTTAACGCCATAACGTTCGGCAACAGACATGAAAGCGTGAAGAGTGGAAAAAAGTGTAACTCGTACCTTGCAACGATGAGAACAGTATCTCCTTCGATAAAGGAGGCTACGATAGACAATAACAAATCTCGATCACATAATGTTGGATGTAAACATGTTATCGAACAATCAAAAACGAAGTTGGGGTGAAGAGCAAGGGTTTCTTTTGCGTCAGTAAAAAGGGAGGAAGAGCAAGGGTTATCTTTTCCTCAGTGAAAAGGGAGGAAGAGGGGTAAGGGCAATTTTGCCAATATGAAATAAGTAAATACATTAAATATTAGAAAAAATGATTTTAACTGGGTATATCTAATCTGGGAACGGAATATTCCATTAGTCCAAATGTTTTTTGTCATTGTAAGGACCCAATTAAAAAAATGGTATAGGGACTCAATTGAAAGGAAAAAAACTATAGG
Organism: Arachis hypogaea; assembly: GCF_003086295.3. NCBI lineage: Eukaryota > Viridiplantae > Streptophyta > Magnoliopsida > Fabales > Fabaceae > Arachis > Arachis hypogaea. The sequence goes on from NC_092038.1 coordinate 99,567,378, forward strand.
AACCTAATTAAAAATTTGGCCAAACTATAGGGACCAACAGAGTAATTAAACAAAAAATAAATTAACTATTTATATTCTTCATTATCAAGTTAGAATAATATATTTTTTATTTAATATTTTTTGTTGTACTGGTATTATATATTTAGATATTATTGAGTATAAAAAATAGCTAACATAATATTTTCTATATACTATTTGACTGTTTACAAGTAATAAATTAATAGTTTATGTTATCTTCATAATATGTCTCTTACTATATTTGTTTATGAAAAATTACAGAAAGTTTGCGTGTTAGTTCAAATGATGTGCATTTAAAATCGGTGTTGTCTAACATTACAAATAGAAGCACCAATACAGGTTGACTTCTCGATAAATTTCTTGGAACTTGCTTTTGTGAATATACATGCGCTTTATGAATTTTGATTGAGAAAGTATAGGGAGACAATGAGAATACTAAACAATGTGAACAATGGAGTAAAAAAGAAAATTAAAATTAAAATCTTAAATCAGATTATGAATTAATTATTTTTAATTTTAGTTTTTAAAATTTGAAAAATAAAGATTTTCAATTAAACTAAATCACAATTGGCACAGTTTCTCCCAATATTACGCTAACCTCTCATTCTCTATTTGCAACCTCTGGTCCGCAGAGTCATCCCGGCACTGCTGCACTTCCCTGCATTTGCGATCTTTGGTCCACAGAGTCATCCCGGCGCCGCTGCACTTTCCCACTGTCCGATTTGACACCGCCCAGCCGACGTCGCCCATCCTCCTAGCAACGTCACTCAGCCTCCCGCCGTTGATGCCTAGCCTCTCCGTGTTACCGTTGAGCGACCATAGCGTCACCATCACCCTCAACAACTACATCCGTGTCTGATTGAGTTCATCGATTATGCCACCATTTGGTTTGTTCCACATTGATCCCGTATTAGCAACTACTACACCTTAGCATCACTGATTGCTAGGTTCCTTCTTACTACCATCAACAATTGCATGCTCGTGTAGAGCGGACCACCCAAAGGAAGAAATTATCTGCTTTTCCATATTCATATTTTCACCATGCCTTTTAATTTATTTGAATAAGGAGATAAAATTATATTTAAGGGGATGGAGATGAACAATGAGGGTTCTTGCACAGTATATGTTCTTCAAATTCATTTGATTTAAAATTTGTTTCTTTTATTTACTTTATAAATACCACAAAGCAGATTCACAACCTTGGCTAGTCGAAGTTGTCATTGCATATCTTCTCCATCGTCGGATCTCCTGCCCTGCCTCCATCGTTGCCGTCAATTCTCTCCACCCCGCAAATGTGCTGGATGTTCAATTCACTAGGTATGTAGATGGTTATTTTAGTTCTTAATTGGATGGTTATTTTGTTTGATTTAGTTTGAGTATATACAATTAACAAATGTTAGATGGTCATTTCACTAGGTAGCTGGATGGTTATTTTAAAAACTACGTGGATGGTTGTTTGATGACGATCCCGCGACGATGATGGGGGATGAGGCTACAGGGGTGGACGATGATCGCCGATAAGGAAGCTTGTAACGTCGGAGAGGTGGGATGATTGATGAGGGTGGGGATGACAGACAATTTGGAGAAGGGGAAAGAGGGTGTTTGGGTAAATTCCTTCGATAAATTAGGGTTGGGATGGTTAAATTTTTGAAATAACTGGTTTTGAAATTTTTGGCTTAGGTAATTTGGAAAGTTTTTTTACTTTGTTTTCCCCTTAAATTAGGCCAAATTTGAAACCCATTGTTCACATTGTTTAGATTCCTTATTGTCTCCCTAGTGAAATTTATTTTGATTTTTTTACTATTTATACAATTATAAACCATAATTGGAAATATATTCAAAACTAATGTGTCGAATTATTTTACTAGGTAACAACTCAATACCATGTCAACTAAGGTCTACAACCATTAGTCCACCCTCTGTGAGTGTAAAGAGAAATCAATTTGTCAATACTAGTGGTGTTAGTAGTTTGGCTAACTCAAGTGGAGCATACAATAGCCCATGTCATCACACAAATCAATAACATCTTCAACAAACATTAAACAATATGCACCAGTTACAAAGTCAACATATGATGCTAATATACTTAGATTTCTTTTAATGTTCCACAATTCAAGATCAGCATTTAGTTTTTCAACTGGTCTACTAAAATAATCATTCTTATATGATATATAATTATTGTAGATACACTAAAATACATAAATCAATCTAGGTTGCAAAATGACGCAAGAATGAAGAGGAAGACTATACTACTTCAAAAGGGTCATGGTAAGATAACCATGATAGATTTTAACTAGGGATGGCAACGGGTCCCCATCGAAGCGGGGACATGCCCCCTCCCCTACCTCCATTATCAGTCCCTGTCCCCGCCCCATCCCGCGCTTGGTAACGAGGACCTCATATTCGTCGGGGACTCGAGTATCCACGGATTTAAAAAAAGAAAAATGAAAAAAATGAAAAAAAATAGAAATTACAGAATTGAAGGTAAATCACAGAGACGGAGAGGCACATATATGAGATATAATCATAGAAATTGCAAAAAATCACAAGTATGACAGAAATCAAATTAATAAATGCTTCAAGGTAAATCATAAAAATTACAGAAAATCACAAAAAATCACATGAATAACAGATCTTACAGAAATTACAGAAAATCGCAAAAAATCATATGAATTATAGATCTTACAAAAATCACAGAAATTAAAATTTTTTTAAGTTAAATGGAAACCATAGAGGACGAAGAAGAACAATGCTCAATGAACAACAAAGAAGAAGGACGACGAAGGCGGTGACGCTCACTGAATGGCGACGACATGACATTCACTGAACGGCAACGGCGCAACGCTCTTGCTACTCACAAAATAGCGACGACGTAACGCTCCTACTGCGATGAAGACGGCGTAGGTGCGAAGCTCTTGTAACCCAGTTGCAACGTCTATAACGCGTGAAGACAACTACAACGTTGACGGGGTGTTGAGAGAGTGCAACGGTGAAGGGATTTTGGGGGGGGGGCAGTGAGTAGCGGTGAAATTTGGAGGAAGAGAGGTGGACTTTTAGAGAGTAGAGAGGTTAGGGTTTCATCCCTTTCATGTGACTGAAGAAAAGAAACAAAGAATGGAGGAGGCAAGGGTTATTGGGTTTCAGAAACTAATATATATATATATATGAAAGGCATTTTGGTCTTTTCTTATAATGGGTATTATATGGATCCCTACGAGGCGGGGACCTCTATCCCCGCCCCTGCCCTGTTTGTTATATGGGTCTCCATCCCCGTCCCTGCGGGGATATTTTACTCCCCAAATCCGTCCCCTGACGGGTAATTCCCCGCAGATACTTGCCCCATCGGGAAAAATTGTCTTGCCTAATTGTAACTTTTAAGAGTTAAGAGTCACAATGGCTTCAAAGTTCTAATTTTCAACGAAGACGGCAATCCATAGTCATCAACAACAAATGTCATATTCAAAGAAGATTGTAATAATATTTAGGTAAGAAAAATAGTATTTTTATTTTAATAACATGTTATGATTACACTTTTTTACAAATATTTCTTGTAAAAATAACTAATTTATCTATAACTCTACTTTCAGACTTGAAATGAAATATATAACAAGAAGTACAATATCATATGATAATTGCTTTTCTAATGAGGTTAGTAAAATACTAGGTTGTCGATAAATTTTCATTAGTCTTTTGATATAGAGATTAATGTAAAACTAATATGCTACTATTACAGTTATATATATTCTTATTTTTTAAGTCTCTTTCCTTATAGTTAAAAAATATTATAGACTTCAAACGGTTCTATTTGTATTTTACTTTGAATAAAGATAAAACAACATATTCATTATTCAGTATGTTTATTATATAATGATGATGATAATGTTATACTAAACTCGAAAAATTTATTATTATAAAATGTTATTTTTGATTTAATATGTCAAATTAAAATGTAAGTCCATGTATCGTACGAATTTAATACTAATAGAATATGTACACATGAGATTGAAATAAAAAGTAATGCATGTAACAAATATTTCTTGAGTAAATTTCTTTTTACCCAAAAAATATCCCTTGAGTATTTTATATATATTTTTTGTTTTCTTCTGAGTATTCTGAAATATGAATGTGAGAAGTATATATAAAAGATTAAACGAATGTACATACAACACATTAGAAAAATTTTCAAAACAAAAATTTTATATTCTCTCTTTATCTGTTGACATACTATTTTTTGTATTACTTTTTCTCATTGATCTTAGTAGATAGTATAAATAAATAGTATATTTTTTTATGAAAAGGAAGCTTAATCTCTTAGAGAAGATAAATATTTTTATTCTTAGAAAATAAATATTTTCAAAAGAAAATGCTAAAACACTGACATATTTACAGATTCTCTCTATAAATTTTAGCTTCTTATAGGAATTCTAAAAAACCACTACAATCACCACCAGCACCGACCGCCACCATGGAAGGTGGCGGAACAGCGCTATCGGATGTTTACCAAAGTGCGAAGAAGCTCCTTCTGAAGACGCGCGATGGCGTGGAACGCCTCAAGCGCTTCGACTACTCCGCCTCCTCCGATCTTTCCTTCTCCCTTTCTGATCTTTCCCTTTCTTTATGCGTCCAAATGGATCGATTCTGGCACTCCTCCCTGCCATCAACGAGACCTCTGGAAAAGGTTCATTTTGAATCATCCTCCTCCGCCGTTTTTTAACAAAATTCTGAATGCGAATTTTTTATTCCTATTCTGAATAGAATTGAGTCATTACCTAAACAATAAGTTTGAATCGAGAATTACATTTCTGCAACAAGTTAGTTATTAGGCCATGATGTCTACAATAGATGAAATAAATGCATGTAGTTAGTATATATTGTAGTTTAGAAAATATTTGAAATTCGATTGTTAATAATGTAAATAGCAACATATCATCTGCATTGTACGATTCAAAAGTTTGGAATTTATAGTATTCTTTGTTTCTTTTCTTTTGCAAGTGGTTGTGTTGTGAATTTTGGTGTAGAAAAGTGGAACAAATAGTTGAAGAGGCTGACTCTTTGAAACAGCCTCTAGATAAATATAACATAAAGAATCAAAAATGGATCAAAGAAGCTAAAGAAAGAGCAGAGATTCTGGGACGAGCAGTATGTACTTCAATTTTCATCATGTTATGGTTTTGGTAATTCTCTCTATTACTATTTTTAAGTTCTTGCTTGATTTTGATGCATGCATAATTGATTTGCTTTTTGTTAATTTGATGTGGCAGAATGGGGATTCCAACCATGTTTTGAGGATCTTTGACGAGGAGGCACAAGCTATGCAATCGGTTCGAAACTCAAGGCTTGAGCTCCAGAATTCTATTGCACTTGGGAAAACCATCCTTTCATCAATACATGGGCAAAGGGAACGCTTGAAGGTATCTTCCATTCTTCCCTTGCATTCCTTTCATACATTTAATACAATGATGATATACTTGATCCATGGCCTGAAAGATATGAAAGATACGACCAACAAACATTTAGATTAAAACTATTGTTTATGTTTAGCTATAATCTCTTTTTTTATTATTATTTGTTATGAATGATAGATTAGATGTATTCATATATTTTTTGAACTTTCACGTAAACAACTTGTTTTTGGCAACTATACTCAACAACCACAAAAGTGAAAAAGATGTTTAATGAAACGGCATAACAAGTTCGAAATAGACATCTCTTTTACTTTTCGTGTAGATATATATAGTTGTCAAAACTAGTTGTTTACATAGAACTTCTTGAAGAAATGGTTCATTTTCTTGTAGATTTCATCTGTGATTGCTAAGTTAGTTTTGAACAAGTGTAGCTTCTGTCTCTTCTTTAGTCAAAAAGCAAAATTTAAAATGTACTTTTAGATTTTCATATCAAGGATCCTTTTTATTTCTAGTAATGTTAACACTGGATGATTATTGCAGAGTGCTCGTAGGAAAGCATTTGATGTGCTGAACATAGTGGGGATGTCAAACTCTGTTTTGAGGCTAATCGAGAGACGTAACCATGTTGATCAGCAAATCAAATATGCAGCCATACTTTTAACTGTCATTTTCTTGTTTGCTTTTGTTTTATGGAGACGTTAGATGGGACCATCTTTCAAGACTTCGTATGTTTCTTTATGAAATGTATATGCAAATAGATTTGTCCAGAAGAAGTGTTTTGTACCCTTGAATAACTAAAGTTCCTTAAAATTTTCTTGTATTCTTTTCACCTGATATTTTTTCCAGATAGAATCTAAGTCTATAAAATTTTTGTTCTTATTAGCCTTTACAAATTTGTTATTTTTGGTTCATTATTATTTTGTATTCAAGATATTACCAGTCAAAAAGAAAGGATATTTACCATGTTCTAGTCTCATTGTAATTTTAAGATGGAATTCCCGACGTCATAGTGGAAGAAATTCTAGGGAGCAGCAAAAGAAAATAAAAAAGTCTAACTTAGAGAGTCATTTAATGTCTTAGATATTAATCTCAATTAATCCCTAACAACAGCGTCAAAAACTTATAATCCTGAATGGAGGAACCACCTCAATTTTAATTGCGGTAATCAAGAGCAAAAAATTTCACTACACCTCACCAACAACAATCCCAGCCCATACAACCACAAACTCACTAAAAACTTTCTTCTTTGGAGACCAAATTTTCTTCTCTAGAAACCAAATTTTTCTCCTATGAAATTTCCATTGAAAAACTATCCCAAGCTACCACCACAATAGCCTAATCTTCCTCCACATTCATGCAACAAACTCAAACATTCATGGATGAGATGGGATCCAACTTTCAAAATCAAGGTGCATCCATTAGAAATTTAGAAGTACAAATAAGACAAATTGCCAAGAAACTCATAGAGAGGCCGCACAACACCTTTTCAAGTGATATAGCTCTCAATATAAGAGAAGAATGCAAGGCCATTAGTTTAAGAAGTGAAAAGATGGTGGGAAAAGAAGTCACATGTAATCTGGGAAAACAATGGAGGATGCCAATCAACAAAAAGAACAAGTCAGTGAACCTCCAATTCAAGCTCCAAAAGAGAAAGCACTAGAGAAGGCAAAAGTGGAAGACTACAATCCTAGACTTCAGTTCCCTCAAAGGTTTTAAAAGGAAACCAAGGACAAGAAATTCTCTAATTTCTTGGAGGCATTCAAGAAGCTTCACATCAACATTTTATTTATAGAAGTTTTGAAACAAATGCCTCTTTATGCCAAATTCATGAAGGAGTTGCTATCCAAGAAGAGAACTTTGAAGGGAGATGAAATCATGCTAATAACCAAGGAATGTAGTGCCATAATTCAAAAAAAAAAATTGCCAAGAAAAATGCCAGTTCCAAGGAGCTTTCAAATTTCATTCACCATTGGAAATACAACTTTTGAAAAAGTCTTGTGTGATTTAGGAACAAGTTTCAAATGTCTTTGTTTATGATAAAAAAGCTACAAATTCAAGATGTGAACCCAATAAGGATAGCTCTACTCTTGGCAGACAAATCAATGAAATATGTACATGGAATAGTTAAGAATGTCTTGGTCAAAATGAGAAACTTTTCCTCCCAGTAGATTTTCTGATTCTTGACATGGAGGCAGATGAAAATACCTCCATTATTCTAAGGAGATCATTCCTAGCCACTGGGAGAGCTTTTATTGATGTGAAAAGGATGAGTTAATGTTGAGGGTGCATAATGAACACTTAGTTTTTCATGTTTTCAAAACTATTATTCAAATGAGAATGAGAATTGCATAAAGGTTGAATCAATTGATCCAAGCCTCCAAGAACCTCTCGATGAAATAATCTTGAAGGCTCTACTTTCATTCTTGAGAGGAAAAAAAGAAAGAGAAAATGTGTAGCAAATTCAAGACACAAAAGAGGCTAACAAGAGTTTGCAACCCAAGCATTCCGTTGAAGTCAACAAAACTTTCCTTAACATCAAATCTAAGTTTGGTATTGGGTGTGCATCATCAAATAAGAAGAAAGTTCTCAAGGTATCCATAGGTTGGAGAAACAAGAAGATCCCTATAGAAGACCTCTCACCAGGGGAGAAAGTTATGTTAGTTTACCATCCCTTGAAGCCGTATATATTGAATAAAATTCGTTCTCTTGAACACATTGAGCTCATAGATGAAGATACAGGATGGAAGTTCATAATAAGAGGAGAGGAGTTGAAGCACCATGATCATCCTCCACCTTAGCGAGAACCAATCGTCAAGCTAGTGACGTTAAAAGAGCGCTTGTTGGGAGGCAATCCAATCATCGGTAACCTATTAATTTGTTCTTAATTTTATTTTGTTTTTAATTTTGTTTGTTTTATTTGAATAAGTTTTTACATCACTTATTTGCTTTCATTAGATAATCATGATTATTCATATTTCTATCACCACTGTTATTTCTTTGTTGCTTGAGGATAAACAACTACTCTAAGTTTGATGTTAAAAACTATGCTCTACATAGCCTAGAAGATGATGAAGAGGAAGGTAATCTATTTTTGAGCTTTCATTTTTTATATTTTGCATCTATTTTGATAATCATAATTCATTCTTTTTCATTTCACCTTACCTTTAAAGTTGCTTGTACCCAATATCTTTAGGCATGCAACAAATTGAAGAAATTTTTTAATTATGGGACAAGTAAGATTAAGAGATGTGGAGGTTTTGATAATGTAAATATGACATGAGATTACATGTTTGTGAAAACTTGTATGGGGAGTTTTAAGACATGGAATGAAGTTTAGAGAAGTATTTTGAAAATTTTTAAAAATTAATAATACCAAGAAACAGCAAGAAAAGAAAAACAAAAACAAAAAGCAAGGCCCAATGATCTGAGTATTAATGACTAGAAAGGTTAAAAAGAAACAAAGCTCCAAGATTTATTTTCCTAAGCTAACTGCTTGTGGTGTGACTGTGTCAAGGAGAGAGACTTGAGCAAATAAATCCGAGGGGTGCTTCAACACCCGATACCTTGAACCAACTGGTTCAGGAGTGTCGATTGAAAACTCATCTTAAAAAGTTGTCTTAAGATAGAATTTTAGAGTCAAAGCCAAGTGCAAATAACCCTCATGATAGAAAAGCCCAAGGCTCTGAGCACTACTGACTGGAAAAAATAAAAGAAACATGGACTTAAAGAGTCCCCTAGTTAGCTTATGGTATTTATGTATCAAGAAAATCTTGAGACAAAATATTTAGAGTCAAAGCTAAGCTCAATGTGTAAAGTACCCAATGAAAGAAAAGGGAGAGCTATCTTTAAGGTGAAAATATATAAAGAGACCTCCATAATATCATCCAGAATGGAATTACTATGATCTAAGACTTTCAATTGTAAGACTAGTAAGCATTGGAATTCATACATGTTCACACAATTCGGAGTTCACCCATTGTCACTTGATCACTTCACTCACTGAAATGTCAAGCAATTCTTCAACCTACTCCAATTTAGAGGACTCTTTTATGCATAGTTTTTTTCATACTTAGAGGCAAGTAAGATCTTAAGTTTGATGTTGTGATGCATGGGCATCTTTAGTTGTCTTTTTTATTATTTTTTTAAATAAAGTTAGTGAATTTCTTATTTTAATTAAGATTCTTATAGTTTAATAAATGTATTTTGGAGTTGTTTTGAACTTTGATATGTGTAGAAAATTTTTGAAAGATTTTAGGCAAGAACAAAGGAGGAGAAGGACAACCAAAGAAGTTCTTAGAAGAACCGAGGAAGGTGGCATGTGGTACGTGTGCACGCAAACCCTACACTTTTCGTACAGCAGCAATACCAGCAAGTGCACTGGTCATCCAAGTAATACGTGAGCGAGTCAGGGGCGATCCCATGAGGGTTGTGGCTTGAAGCTTGTATTGCAGGTCTTAGTTAGGCAGAATCAGAAGGTTGTTGGATTGGTGCAAGGGCAATTAATAATAATGTTGTATATGAAAGGAATAAAGCAAAAGAGGTAGAAAATACTGACAGGAATAGGGTTAAGGATTCGAGTTGCTTTGTCTTTCTGAATTAACTCTGGTACTAATGTCTTCTTTGCTTGTGAATGATCTTCTTCTATGGCAGGCTGTATGTGATCAAAGCCATTGCTCGTGGTCATTGATCTCCTCTACTACAGAATGAACGCTAGGGCCCGTGGTCATTCAATCTAACAGAGGGTGAAGCTCTAACAAGTCATTCTCCTGGCGATCCTACTCAAAATGCCACAGACAAGGTCGAATCTTCCAGATCAGAGAATGCTGCTTCTTTGGATTCTAGCCAATACCACGGAGACCTTAATCTCCCCGAAAATTGGCTTAACTGGTGTCTCGAGAAATCCCCAACGAAGTCGTGGATTAATCGTCTGAGAGATGTATAAACATAGCTGTTGGCTCGTGATTTTCGGCCACGTATTCACACGAACCCAAGCAGACGCAGGTGTTTGTCAGGCACGTTTGTTTTAATGTGATGAATAGAGCTAATTTGTCAGATCATCCAATTCACCACAATGAAGATCGGATATACATCTTAGAAGTAAATCAAACACTGATGAATCCATATTTGATGATGAATTTTGGTTAGACTTGAATGGATTTCATCACATAAACTTGCACTTATTCTCTTGAATAGCATGCTTTTGAACTCTCCTCCTAAATTGTGCTTGATTATGAAAACATGCTCTTTTGTGCCCAATTTGATATATTTTATTCTATTTGCCTTCCATTCGATGCCTTGATCATGTTTGTGAGTGATTTCAGGTGTATAAGGCGAGAATGGTTTGAAGGAAATGGAAGAAAAGCATGCAAAGTGGAGGAAACATGAAGAATCAAAGGAGATGAGTTTAGAGATGTGTGCGTGTGCACAGCCTCTTGTGCATACGCACAGGAGCCCAAACAGAGCGCGTGGATCGTTTCGACTATGTCGCGCGTTGACATTAGGATTTTTGCTAGTAAAGAATTTTATAAAAATAGTCGCATTGTAAGTATAGCTTCTAAACCAACGGAAAATCCTTTCGTACAAACGTTTGGTTGTCACAAGTAACAAACCCAATAAAATTTATAAACCGAAGTATTTAAACCTCGGGTCGTCTTCTCAAGGAATTGCAGGGAGGTGTGTTTTATTATTGGTTATGGAAAACAGTGTTTGGGTTTGAAAAGGTTTTGAACAAGAGATATAGATTATAGGAATTAATAAATTAATAACTAAAAAACTCTTGGCAAGGTATGAAAACTGGAAGTTCTATCCTAGTTATCCTTATCAATGGTGATGAGAATTATACTTTTGCTCCCACTAAGTCAACCTCTAACTATGAAGGTCAGTTAAGTGGACAAATTAATTTAACACCTAAAGTCCTAGTCAACTCCTTAATGAAAGACTAGAGTTATAGGAATCTAAATTAATTAGCAAAGATAACAATTATCAATCACGATGAGTTTAACAACTCAAGAGTCACCAATTAATCAACCAGAACCAAGAATACAGAGAGCTAAATTAAAATCATAAATATCTGGAATACCTCAAATTATATTGAATGAAGATGTCAATTCTAACATGAAAAAGTTCATAAGCCAATTGGGCAACATAAATCAAATACAAATAAAAGCTTCAGAGTAAACAAAAATAGAAGAGAAACATAAATTATTGAATCTGGTATGAAGAAATGATCCTAATGACTAAAAGAAATCCTAATCCTAAAACCTAAGAGAGAGGAGAGAACCTCTCTCTCTAAAAACTACATCTAAAACCTAAAATTGTGAGTAATGATTGAATGATTGATTCTGCTCCACTCCCAGCCTCTAATCTGTACTTTCTGGGCCGAGAACTGGGTTGAAATGTGGCCCAGAATCTGTGCCAGCGACTTCCGTAATCCTGCAGATCACGCACGTCACGCGGCCGCGTCGTCCACGTGTTCGCGTCGCTCAGTGTTTTTCGTACCACGTGTGCGCATTGTCCACGCATTCGCGTCGTTCTTGCAGCTTCCAATCTGCGTGGTCGCGTCAGGCACACGAACGCGTCACTGTGATTTCTTCCATTTCGTGCGGTCGCGTGAGCCATGCGACCGCGTGACTTCTCGCTGGTCATCTCCTCAATTCCTTGTATTCCTTCCACTTTTGCACGCTTCCTTTCCATCCTCTAAGCCATTCTTGCCCTGTAATCCTTGAAATCACTTAATACACATATCAAGGCATCGAATGATAATAAGAGAGGATTAATATTAGCGAATATAAGGCCAAAGAAGCATGTTTTCAATCATAGCACAAAATCTGGAAGGAAAACGTAAACTCATACAATTAGTATGAATAAGTGTATGAAAGGTTGATAAAATTCACTCAATTGAGCACAAGATAAACCATAAAATAGTAGTTTATCACGCGTCCAGCTAAGCATCACCTAGTGTGCGTGCGCATAGGTTGTTGTGCGTACACACAGGATGGGATTTTCGCAAAGTGTGTGGATGCACACGCCTATACGTCCACACAAGTGTCCGCACATGACTTCATTAAAAAGGCACGTGACTCGCGATTTGAGGGCTTTGGAGGCCCATTTCTGAAGTCTTCTAGCTCATATTGGAAGGGGAATGAAGGACATAGCGGGGGCATATCATTAGTATAGTTTAGGAGTAGGAGTAGAAGGTTTTTAGTTTTAGTTTTCTCTAAGTTTTTCATCATCTCTACTAGGGTTTCTATTATGGTTTTACATTCAAGTGCCATTTCCATTTTTGATTTTGGATTTTGCTAATTTCATTGTAAGTATTCTCTTGTTATTACTCTTTATAGTTACATTGTCATTACTCTTTCTTCCAATTCAAGTTATAGTTCAATTTTACTTCTCCTTTGCAATTTCAATTTCTTGTTGATGAATTTGATGTATTATGTTTGTTTTATGCTTTTTTATGTTATTCTTGTTGATTGAGATCAATTGTTGCTTTTAATTTCAAGTCTTTTCTTATTTCTCTTATGTTTAAGCTTTTTGCCCACCAAGTGTTTGACAAAATGTCAAACATGGTTTTAGGATAAATTTTTGTCTCTTGACTTGGGTAAAGTGAGCAATTGGGTTTTTAGAGTTGGAATGTCCAACATTCAGTGTCAATTCTTGGATTGTTAATTGTTCTTGTTCCCACTAACGCTAATTTGTTGCTAAGGCAATTACAAGCAATTTAGGATTTGTGGGTTAAGAACACTTATGCTCATTTAACTTACCTTTCGATGTGAGGTTGATCAAGTGAGACTAATCCATCATAATTGTCATAGTTGTGGTTCCAACAAGGAAAGGACCCTTAGCTCACCCCAAGCCAAGACCCCTTTTTATGCTTTCAATCTTTCATACATTGCTATGTTAATCTCTTTTATACTTTACTTGTTTATATTACATAGTCAGTTCTTTAATTTCTTTATTAAGTAAACTACTATTTGTACCCATGAAAGTTGAAAACGTTAACATATCTACCCATAAAAAAAGGAAATTACCATTTGTACCCATGAAATATGATTTTTACAAACAAAATTATCCAAACCCTAAAAAATTAAATAAAATCCCTAAACTACCCTTCTCTCCATCACTACCACTATCATCTCCTTCTCCCTGCTCTCTCTCAATCTCTCTCAATGTTAATAACGTCCAAGTAGTAAGGCACCACCACACCTCCAACAATTAGGGAGACAACTGATGACAAGTCATCATATACCCATTTTTCAAGCTAATTTCACTAGTTTTATTAGTCTTTATGCACTTTCTTGCATCCTAAGTAAGTGATTTGGAATGAAAATGCATAACTTCTTTAAATCAAGCAACTACCATTAAATTGATGCTAAATCATGAGGTTTGAGCAAGAATTAATTGATTTTTAGTGAATTATAAACCTTGTGAATTTAGAGATACTTTGAGTGGTTGTTTTGGTTTCTTGTAGGTGAAGAAAGAAAGAAAAAAAAAGAAAAACGTGGCTTAAGAAAGCGTGGCCCAAGAGATAAGAAGTGTGGTGCATGGAAGGGAGGAAGCAAACATTGCCCTCCACAAGGGCACACTGCCCTCCAGGAGGGCAACATAATGAAACAAGCTTTGAGAAGCAACACTGCCCTGCCCACAACAAGGGCGGAGCACAATTTGATGCCAAGGATCAAGGAGAGCAAAAACTCTGCCCTGCCCTCCTCAAGAGCAATATCGGGCTCATCAAAGAAATAAATTCAAGGAAAAAGCTTACCAATGCTTGCCACAAGGTTCGAACTCATGAGCAAGGGGGAGTGGGAGAGCGCTACTCACAAGCTTGCTTTCAATCTCCCAGGATCGAACACGGCACCATGAGGAAGCAAGGAACTAGGCCTTACTTTGGTACCAAGAAAACCAAGGAAAAAGGAGCAACATGTGCCTCCACCAAGTATCGAACGTGGGACTTCACCTTTGGCACATTGCCCTACCCTCCACAAGGGCAGGGCAGCATTTTGTGGTGCACAGCCAGCGCACCAGATTGGCACACACCAAGGGAGCTTCGGCCAGAAGCACACGCACGGGCAGCAGAATCTGGCGCACCAAAAAAACTCTGCCCTGCCCTCCACAAGGGCAGGGTAGCATCCTGCAGCACCACACGCACCAAGCACGCACGCAACAAGGGCCGCACGCACAATTTCCTGCCCTGCCCTCCACAAGGGCAGGGCAGCCTCCTGGAAGCCAATTTTTCATAGGCTGAAAATTGGATTAAAAAATCCAATTTAATTCATTTCTTCACCAAATCAAAAGCCCATCCAAATCCCAAGATCCAAGAATAGAAAGTGTATAAATAAGAGATAGTTTGATGTAATTAAGACCTTTCTTTTGAGCTTTGAACTTTTACTTTACTTTAAGCTTTTAAACCTTCTTTTGAAGTTTTGAATTCTGAGACTTCATTGAGAGCTAGGAGCTGAGATTTCAGAGAATTGGGGAGGAGAATTGATCTCTCTTCTTCCTCGTTCTTGCTTGGGCAATTTTTACTTTTCTTGTTTGAGTCTTGGGTGTGAAGAATTGAGGAATTTCTGTCTCAATCTCCATTCAAGATCTCTTTAATTTCTCTTCTGCATAATTGAATTCAATTACATTTCCTTTACCTTTTCAATCTTCAATTTCTCTTTACTTGCTTTGTGAACTTGGATCTAGGAAGGCAATTGAGATCTAGACTCTGCTATCTAGTCTCTAGAGCCCTGAGATCTCATTTTCCTTTTGGTTCTTCTGTGAACCCCTACTGCAATTAAATTTCCATTTATGTTTGAGATCTAGTCTATTTCAATTCATCTCTTGTTTAGTTAATTGTTGCAATTTAATTTCCCTTGTTTGAATTCTGAAATCCCAGTCCTCAAATCCCTTTTCCATTCAAGCAATTTATATTTCTTGCACTTTAAGTTACCGCAATTTACATTTCTTGCACTTTAAGTTTCAGTCATTTAATTTCTTGTTCTTTAAGATCAGCATCTTTACTTTCCGTTCTCTTTAATTTCTGCAATTCATCCCTCTCCCTTTACATTTCCTGCTATTTACTTACTGTTGGCTACAAAATCACTCAACCAATACTTGATTCGCTTGACTAAATCAACCACTGAACTAAAATTGCTCAATCCTTCAATCCCTGTGGGATCGACCTCACTCCCGTGAGTTTTATTACTTGATGCGACCCGGTACACTTGCCGGTGAGTTTTGTGTTGGATCATTTTCCACACATCAACAACGTGGACGCCATCGGTGACGGTGGCATCAAAAGCTGCGAGAATGTCAGAGTCGAAGCAACCGCTGTTCCAGTAGACTTTGCAGATGGCGAGGCGGGCCTGCAATTTCAGGAATTTTCCCCTTCATCTTTTGCAGAGCTTTTGTCACCAGCCTTGTGTTATACAAAATTCCAAAGTAAAACTTGCTCAAGAGTGAAATGGCACTTCCTCTTCTTTTTCCTAGCCTCCGCAACTTCCTGAAATCAAACAACAAAATGTTCCACCGATTCATACCAATAACAAAACACAGATTCAAATGCATTTGAAAGCAAATTGGTAACATTTTAAGACCTTAGCATAAAGACGACGTTCTCGACCTGTAAGGGGAGCCTTCTTGGTCTTGTCTTTAGGAACGACATCTGGTTTGCGTGTTTTGAGGGATTTGAAGGGTTTCTTAGAGGCAGAGTTTTAGGAGCCTTAGAAGGGGATTCATGTGATGCTTCGGCATTAGAGCCCGAAGTTGGAATCCGCTTCCTCTTCTTGGTGCTTCCATTGTCCTGCTTCTTCGGCGCCATTGGAGCTCAAGCTCTGAGCCCTGAAGTTGAGTTTAGTCGGAAGAAGAGAGGGGCTCTGTTACGCAGAACATGAAGTTGAGGTTTTTGACTTAATGGTGAGAGTGTGTTAGAAAGGGAAAGAGGGGTGGTGGCTGGGTGAAGAGGGTGATGGTGGGATTTGAGATTAGGAAGGGAAAGAGGAGTGGTGGTTGGGTGAAGAGGGTTAGGGTTACGAAGGTGATTGGATGAATGAGGTGGTGTGGTGGTAAAGATAAGGGTATTTTAGGGATTTTAGGTAATTTTTTAGTGTTTGGGTAATTTTGTTATGCGAAATCCATATTTCATGGGTACAAATGGTAATTTCCTTTTTCTATGGGTAGATATGTCAGCGTTTTCAACTTTCGTGGGTACAAATGGTAGTTTACTCTTCTTTATTAGTTCAATCATTACAATTTTGCATGTTCTTTTATTGCTTTATATGTTCATTTCTTCATTGACAACCCTTTAATCACTACAACCGGAATTTGCACACTTATTGCCCTCAAGTGATTCCTTGGGAGATGACCCGGGAGTCAAATACTCTTGGTTTTAAATTGGTTTTGATTTGTGACATATCTTGTGAATTTCCAATTTGATCAGTGACCGATTGCTAGGTTTGGTCTATGCTTGCAACGTTAATCCTCTTTTAGTGTGAAAAATCCAAACCCAAGCAATTGGCAATATCATTAGTCATCAAATTTTGGCGCCGTTGCCTGGGAATTCACTTTAAGTGCAATGAATGCTATGATTTTGGTTGTGTAAATATGTGAATAGTGTGAATATTCGATTTTGGTTTTGCTACTTGGAATTAATTGTAGATATTACTTTTCTCTTTAGTTAGTCTTAGTAGTTGTAGATTGTTAAGTTAGTTCTTGTTTACTTGCCTACTTTTGTTTTGCTTTTCATAATTGCATGCTTTCATTGCCTCCTTAGTTGAATGACACGGTCGCTTCAAGACCTGAGCTTGGCCACTTTTGATCCAGAAATTGAAAGAACTTTAACTCGTATAAGGCAAGCTTGGCGCCGGCTAGCTTTCGGGAATAGTAAATCGGGTTCCCTTGAGGATCACTCCCATTCACTATCACCACCATTCCGTGACCATCATTCTCTCATCAACGAGGAGACTCTATATTCATCAGCGGGGAGTATTGAATTCTCTTTGAGTGACTCAGGTGACACTGTCAAGGTGGACCCACCTCGAAGGATCTTCTTGAAGGAAGCCGGAGCTCCTGATCTTAACTTGCAACCGCTTCAGATTCTGTAACCAGCCTTGGACCCAAATTTTGAGCTTAAGTCCGGCACAATTAACTTGCTTCCCAAATACAATGGACTACCTGGGGAAGATCCTCTGAAGCACCTTAAGGATATTCATGATGAATGTGCAACTGCGAGAAGACATTGAAGAACGAAACTCTCACGCGATCTAGAATTTTCACAAATAAATTCTCGTTGTAAGTATAGCTTCTAGACCGACAAGAATTCCTTTCTTACAAAAGTTTTGGTTGTCACAAGTAACAAACTCAATGAAATTTATAACCTGAAGTATTCAAACCTCGAGTCGTCTTCTCAAGGAAGCAGGGAGGTGTGTTTTATTATTGGTTATGGAAAACAGTGTTTTAGGGTTTTAAAAAGGTTTTGAACAAGAGAAATAAATTGCAGGATTTAGTAAATCAATAACTAAGAAAACTCTTGCCAAGGTATGAGAATTGGAATTTCTATCCTAGTTATCCTTATCAGGTGTGATGAGAATTGGGTTTTAATCCCACCTAGTTATCCCTTATTAAATAAAGGAAAGTCAAATGGACTAATTGAATTGATTCTCAAGTTATAGTCAACTTTTCGAGCGATCCAAATCAATTAGCAATTGCCAATTTCAACCACTGCTGAGTTTGATAACTCAAGTATTACCAATTACTTAACCAAAGCCAAAAGGGAATAAAACCTACTCGAATGAAAATAATTTGGATAGAGCCCAAGCATAAATAACATAAATTAGAGAAAACAATCATAAGTCTGAAATACCTCAAATTGTATTAATTAGGAAATCAATTTAAACATGAAGAGTTCATAAACTAAATTGAGAAAATAAAATAAAAGGAATATTGAACCTGTGATTGAAGAAGATGAAATCCTAATCCTAATCCTAATCCTAGGAGAGAGGAGAGAACCTCTCTCTCTAAAAACTACATCTAAATTATGAAAAGTATGTATGAATGTATGTTCTGATGATGTCCTAATTAATGGATGGATTCCCCAATTTAAAGCCTTTAATCTATGTTCTCTGGGCTTGGATCTGGATCAAAATGTGGCCCAGAATCATCTTCAGCGCATTCTGTAATTTCTGCAGATTGCGCAGGTCACGCGGTCGAGTTGTCTGGAGTTCTTCTCTTCCACGCGGTCACGTCAGTCACGCATCCACGTCAGTTGTGTTTCGCGCGAGTCACGCGTTTGCGTCATCCTTGCGCTCGCGTCGATGCTCTTTGCACTAAGCACGCGTCTGCATCGTCCACGAGTTCGCGTCTCTTCCAGTTTCTTCAAAAACTCCATTTTGTGCTTTCCTTCCATTTTTGTATGTTTCTTTTCCATCCTCTAAGTCATTCATGCCCTAAAAAGCCTAAAAGTACTTAACACACAAATCATGGCGTCGAATGGTAATAAAGGATAATTAAATTTAATATTTTTAAAGCATAGGAAACATGTTTTCTCATATATCATAAAACAAGGAAGGAATAGTAAAACCATGCAATTTACATGAATAAGTGGGTGAAGATCTGATAAAAACACTCAATTTTAAGCACAAGATGAATCATAAAATAAGGGTTTATCAACTTCCCTACACTTAAACAATTGCATGTTCTCATGCTAAATCCAAGAGAAAAGAGTAAAGGTAAAATGGTGGAATCTTATGTAATGTAATCTATTCTAAATGCAACTACCTAAATGAGTCATACAATTCTAGTTATTATTCACCTATATATAAAGCATACATGTAGTTAAATTAATTTATATCTTCAAGGGATCATATATGCACAATTAGGGCCAAATCATGTTAAAGCACAGTCACAATTGAGTTGAGTTAAGATAGTTGACAGCTTGCAAGACAATTAATAATTAAACATGCATATATGAGAATGAGCTATTGAACCATCACTGAATTTTGTGTTTACTCTCTAATCACTCAGTGTTTGGGGGTTAATCACTCTCTTCTCTTCTAGTCATATTTACTAAAACCTTATTTTTCATCTAACCAATCAATAAATATGGAATATAGACATACAAAAATCATGAGGTCTTTTCTCAGGTTGTAATGGGGCTGAGGTAAGGGTAAGGATGTATATATAAGGCTAATTGAGCTAACAAAGTGAATCCTTGACTAGTCTAAGATCTCACCTAACATATACATATTTTATATAATTTCATAATTCTTCACCTAGCTACCCAAACCTTTCCACTTTTGTGTTACATGCTCATGCATCAAAATTTATTTTTGACTTTTGTCCCATATGCATTGATTCTTTGTAATTGCATTTAGGGTAATTTTTGTATCCCCTTATTTAAATACTAATATATATATATATATATATATATATATATATATATATATATTTTTCAATGCACATAGTAATTTAATTGTTTTGATTTCACATGAGCATGCTTCCTCAATTTTTGAAACATCTTATTTAATACAAATCCCTATTTTGTTTCTGTCATCCCATGCTCCCATAAAATTTCCCATTCTTAAATTTTACGCAATATCTATCTTAAGCTAACCAAGGATTCAACTTGGGATTTTTATTTTGCTTTTCTGCTTAAGGCTAGTAATATAGTTATAAAATAGAAGAGGATTAAAAAGCTCAAGGGGGCTAACAAGGGTGGCATAAAAGGTAGGTTTATTTGGGACAAGTGGGCACAAATACAAATAATGGCCTCAATCATCTCTTGGTATGCATCTATATTCTATAATTGGACATATAGATTAAAACAAAATAAAGATTGCAAGCATAGAAAAGAAGTGTGAAACACACAGGAATGAAATTTATGGTTTGATGTAATTATACAATTAAGCTCAAAATACACGGGCTGTGTGTTCTCAAGCTCATAAATCATATATCAGTTATGTATGTCATGCAAGTAGAAATTAAGAGTTTTCATTCAACTTAATGTAAATCTTAAGGTGCCCCTTAAAATCTTAGTGTTTCTCCTTGAAGAAATGTTGTTAACTAACTAACATGTAATGCTATATATACAAGGTGTGTGGATTGTTTTATTCTGTTATGCTAAAGTCTCTAGTTTACTCCTTTTTATTTTCAATTAAACCAAACTATTATATGCTAAAAGGGGTAAACTATACTAATTAATCCACTTAATATATAACTAGTAAACTAAAAGTGCAAATTAAGCTAAAATATCTAAGATATATACAGTCCAAAGTGCAAAATACAAAAAAAATAACATAAAAATGTAGCAAAAGCAAAAGAAAAATGTATAAGTACTAAAAGATAAGATAAAACAAAATACAGAAAATGAATAAAATAAGATAAGAGTCTGTAGTGGTTCACCAAAAAATATATGCCAGAGATGGCAACCTCCCCACACTTAAATAATAGCATCGTCCTCGATGTTCACTCAAACTGGGTGTGAGGAAGTGTCATCTTCGGAAGGATGGGCTGCTGGTGGCTCGGTAGTAGGCTGAGGGTCTGCAGTCTCTGTGAGTGGAAGGGGGTCTGTCTGCTGAAGGGGAGGCTTAGTCTGTAGAGGGATCTCTGGGTCAGCTAGCTGTATCGGATGGGGCGCCGCATGGCATGGTGCAGCCTACTCAGGTGCTGCCTGCTCAGCTTGGGTATGTGCCTCCTGCTCAAGATCGCTCGCCTCCTCCTCAGATGTCTCTGATGGTGTGTCTGGCTCTGAGGGGATGTCGCCACCAGATTGGATCATTAGCTTGAGGTGCTCATAGCGCAGCTTATGGCGACGCTCAAACCTCTCATAACGTCACCTGTTGCGATGTTCAGATTTCTCAAATTGCTGCTAGTGGTGGCGCTCCATCTGGTTTAAGCGGTCAAAGAGTCGGTGCACCAAATGATAAATGGGCTCAGGAGCAGGTGGGGTACAGTGGATGGAGCTGGGGCAGTGGATGCTGAAGGGGCAGCAGAAGATGTAGCTACCTCAACAGAGTCAGTGAGAAAAGGAGGTTGGTAGCCAAGAGCCTGAAACTTCCTACTGTGAGGGATGATCTTCCTGCAGTCCGTGGCGGATGGCTTTTCATCAGCAATTTCCCAAGGTACCTCAGCTCGGCGACCCAACTGAGTAATCAGGAATGGAAATGGGAGGGTGCCTCTGACATAGACCCTGGTCATGTAATGCCGGATAAAGCGGGGCAGATATAAGTCCTTACCCTCCATCACACACCAGATGAGGGTAATCATAGCAGCTAGCACCTCTGTCTCATGAGTGCTTGGTATTACATAGTTACTCAGAATCTGCTGCCATAGTCGAGCCTCATCATTCAGATATATTAGCCTGATTCCCTTGGGTACCAATGTGCTCTTTTCCCTGACCCATGGAACGGTAGGATCAAGAGCTATAGCCCGTTTTACTGCATCCCAGTCAAATATCAGGAATTTCATATCCTCCTCAGCCTTTTGGTAACCGTCTGGCTGATCTGATTTAGGTGGGAGCTGGAGGATATCTTCTATGGCTTCCTCAGTAACCAGAATTTGCTTGCCTCTGAGATGTACTGCATCCAGGGATGTTTTAAAGTAATCACAGTAGAATTCTCTGACCCAGGATGAGTTGATCTCAGTCAAGTTTCTCTTCAGGAAGAACCAGCCTTTCTGTTTAATTTGGTCTGAAGTGTACTGCCTGAGTTCTTCTGGAATTTTGAGTGTCCTTTCCAGGTATAGGTTCCTGGATGTGGCAAAAACTGGGTATTTCAGCTCACAGTATTTGTTTGCAAATTTTACCGGGTCAGCCGCAAGTACCAACTGATCAGCTTTTTCCTGCGGGGTAAAGTTCTTCTCCCACCAGAAATCATCATGTAAGATGCCAAGAATGGACATAGAGAATTCGCCTCTTTTCTTTTTGCCAGTGATTTCTTTGCCCTTTCCTTTGCTTTGAGGGTCAGACATCCTAAAAAATAGGAATTCCAGGATATAATGGAAGAATAAAAGCAGGAAAATAGGTAGGCAATTAGAATAATAGCAATATAAGCACAGAGTGGCAAAAGAGCAAGAGAAGCATGAAAATGAGTTAAATATATGTGCATTATGGATTGTATGCAAGTGGAAAAGTCTAAAAAAAGAAATCACAATCCGAAATATATGATAAGTGGAAGTCATGTTAGTTAGGAAAAAACAATGATCATGCCTTGAGTTAGAAAGTTAAAGTAGTCAGGTAAAAAGAGAAGTTGGAAAGTCAAAATGGTTAGTAGGTAAAAAGAAAGTTAGAAAGTGAAAATAATGAGTTAGTAAAAAGACAGTTAAGGTAAGTGGCATGATGATGTGTTTCCTAGTTAACAAGAAATTCACCAATTTAAAGA
The DNA here is from genome assembly GCF_003086295.3 of Arachis hypogaea. Lineage (NCBI taxonomy): Eukaryota > Viridiplantae > Streptophyta > Magnoliopsida > Fabales > Fabaceae > Arachis > Arachis hypogaea. The sequence continues at coordinate 99,590,158 of NC_092038.1, forward strand.
ACAATCAACTAATATTCAAGCAAAGATATCAGTTCATTGATGACAATTCAGATAGATATACGAGGTGCAAAATTAAAATGAAATCATCAATAAAGCAATTTATTAACCAGGGAGTCAAAAGGAAGAAAAATGCTAGCCCGTGCATTCATGAATTGGTTTGGTTGTAGCCAAGTAGTGCAAAAGTCAAAATTGCTAAAACCAATACATGAATGGGAAAAAATGAAATAATTTGCAAAAAATTGGGCAGCATTTCGGATAAAATTAGATGGTCCCAGGTAATAAATAGCAAGAAAAACAGTTCATATAAAAGTTAAATAATGCTGCAAAGAATCACAAATATAAGAACAGTAAATAGCAGCATGAAATATGAAGAACAGTATATGAACAGAATTATTATCACAGCCAGATCAAAATTGCGAAATAGATAAAACAGGTAATCAAGAACGGCGCAATTATCAAGCCTAAATCCACTAACCACATCCTACCTACCTAACCACCTAGAATCCACTACAATCATGCATCTCTAACTATCCTAATTTGAACAGAATCTAAAAAAATATGCAACTAACTATTGATGAAAGAGAAATTGGTGTTCGGCGGAACCTGGTGTGGGTAGGATCAGAATACGAGACAGAGAGGGGAGTGTCGCCGGGTGTTCTGGGTGGTTGGGGGTGTTGGGTGTGGTAGTGGTGGTGGCTGGTCGGTGGAGGTTGCAGAGAGGAAAGGAGAAGGAGGGGGTAATGGGGGCGCGACGGGCTAGGGTTCGCGTAATTTGGGTTTAGTGGATTCAAATCCACGTGAACGCGTGGAGCACATGGGATGACAGAAACAAAGTAGGGATTTGTATTAAATAAGATGTTTCAAAAATTAGGGAAGCATGCTCATGTGAAATCAAAACAATTAAATTACCATGTGCATTGAATATATATATATATATATATATATATATATATATATATATATATATATATATATATATCTCGCGTGATTAGGGTGAAAAGGGTTGACGCGGTCGCGTGATGGACGCGATCACGTAGGTTGGGTAAAAGATGCGTGACGAGGACGCGTGAAGCACGCGAATGCGTCGCTGTGAATTGTGCTAGACGCACAGTTCCAGCGTCGTTTTGGCGCAACTCTATGTTTCCATTTTAGGGGCCATAATATTCATGCGATGCGGATGCGTCGCTCATGCTTTCGCGTGGGATGAGTGTTATGCAATTGACGCGTTTGCGTCAGGGACATGAACGCGTGGGCCGTTTTGTGCTAAACGCACACCAGCCGCATGATTCCAGCCCAACTCTCTAGGCATTGGATCTTTACACCGATTTCCATTCCATGCCCACGCGTGGCCTGCGTGCTCGCGTGGGGTGATTTTCTCTCTCTCTTTTTTTATGCAGTATGCAGAATGCAAAATGCAATGAATGTCATGCAAAAATTCCAGGTTCAATCAAAATTCAAAAACAGACTAAACTGAAAAAGGAACGATCATACCATGATGGGTTGTCTCCCACCCAGCACTTTTAGTTAAAGTCCTTAAGTTGGACATTCTGGTGAGCCTCCTGTTATGGTGGCTTGTGCTTGAATTCATCCAGGAATCTCCACCAATGTTTAGAATGCCAGCATCCTCCGGGGTCCCAAACAAGGCAACGTAAAGCCTTTGAGCAGTTTCAAACAGGGTTCCAGGCTCCCGGGGTGTTGAATGTCAGAATAGATTCCAGGATCCTAAACCTTACTTTTACACCCGTGTTTGTCTTGATCTGCATTTTTCCAGCTGGGTGATAAGTAGTCTGAATTCTCACTGTAGTGACCAGACAGCTTCTGAGATCCTTTCAATTGAGCTTGACACCAATCCTTGCACCTCAAATTGAAGTGTGAAACCTCATTGAATCTCGCATACTAGCTCTGAGTACGAGTCATTTCCCTTTTACTCTTAAAGCCGCAAAGAACTCTAAGCTGGCCATCTGTTTCAAGTAACCCATATTCAAGTGGAAAAGTAAAGATAAAAGCTAAGGATTTTACCCACTTGAAGTTTTTATTGGGTGGTAATGGCCTTGGGGTAGGTGTTTCCAGTGGTTCTGCAAGCTCTACTCCCTTATGGTCTTCTGTGAATTCCTCCACTTCTTTGCAAACTTCTTCAATTTCAACCATGTCTGGATCAAATTCTTCGATATCTTCCTCATCACTTAAGTCATAACTAGGAGGTTGAGAAAAGTCTACCTCTGCATCATCTTCGTATTCACTTGGGGAAGATTCTTCTAGCTCAAAGAATTCTGCAAGTTCATCACTAAGAGAACTTGACTTGTGATTATCATCATCAAGGAAACTTGCGTCTTGGGTTGTTCCGTCCAGTTCCTCATAAGATACCTGCTTTGGGGGTTGTGCACTATCCTCCTTAGCATTAACTGTAATTTTCTTGACGGAATTCTCCACAACTCTGGATTCCCCTGGAGGTTCAACGTCTCCTAAGTCTTCAATCAACTCTTCTTTTTCTATAATGACCGCTTCCTCGAATTGTTCCAGAACGAGGTCATGCTCCTTACTGTCCACTGGAGCTTCTAGTGTCTCCTTCATGCTACGTTCTTCATTAGATTTTCCACATGAAGCCGTGGGAATTCCATGAGTGTTCGAATGTCTGGAAGATAGTTGATTTATTGCTTGCTCCAGTTGATGAAGGGTTGCATGAAATTGATCTACTGATTCTTCGAAGCGAACCTGTGATTCTTGGCTTGATGGATATGGACATGGTACATAGGGAAGTGGTGGTCCTTGGGAGTAATTGGATTGGCATTGGGGTGAATAAGGATCATACGGTGGCTAATGGTGAAAAGGAGCTTGTGAGTGTGGTGGTTCGAAGCTATGTTGAGAGGCTGATCTACGAGCACAGGGTAGGGCTTGTTGGTAACTGCAAGGGGGTCCACCATATCTATCAGCTTGGTATGCATTGTAGAATGGTCCTTGTCTATGATATCTAGGATGGTGTTGTTGACTAAAGGGTTGATCATATCCTCTTGGCTCCATCCATCTTTGATTGCTTAAACCTTGATGCATATTCCTGTTATAGCTTCCATTCCTTTTAACAAAATTAGAACAAAACTCAAAGCAAGAGGGGTGAGAACTCATAGTAGCTAATAGAAATAAGGAGGGAAAAACAAAAGCAAATAAACAAGTAAAAGAAAAATATTTACAATAACCAATAATAAGGCACACGTTTGCAATTCCCCGGCAACGGCGCCATTTTGAAGAACGAAACTCTCGCGCGATCTAGAAATTTTCACAAATAAATTTCCATTGTAAGTATAGCTTCTAGATCGACAAGAATTCCTTTCTTACAAAAGTTTTGGTTGTCACAAGTAACAAACCCAATGAAATTTATAAACCGAAGTATTCAAACCTCGGGTCGTCTTCTCAAGGAATTGCAGGGAAGTGTTTTTTTATTATTGGTTATGGAAAACAGTGTTTTTTGGGTTTTAAAAAGGTTTTGAACAAGAGAAATAAATTGCAGGAATTAGTAAATCAATAACTAAGAAAACTCTTGGCAAGGTATGAGAATTCAAATTTCTATCCTAATTATCCTTATTAGGTGTGATGAGAATTGGGTTTTAATCCCACTTAGTTATCCCTTATTAAATAAAGGAAAGTCAAATGGACTAATTGAATTGATCCTCAAGTCCTAGTCAACTTTTAGAGCGATCCAAATCAATTAGCAATTTGCCAATTTCAACCACTGCTGAGTTTGATAACTCAAGTATTACCAATTACTTAACCAAAGCCAAAAGGGAATAAAACCTACTCGAATGAAAATAATTTGGATAGAGCCCAAGCATAAATAACATAAGTTAGAGAAAACAATTATATGTCTGAAATACCTCAAATTGTATTAATTAGGAAATTAATTCAAACATGAAGAGTTCATAAACTAAATTGAGAAAAAAAATAAAAGGAATATTGAACCTGTGATTGAAGAAGATGAAATCCTAATCCTAATCCTAATCCTAAGAGAGAGGAGAGAACCTCTCTCTCTAAAAACTACATCTAAATTATGAAAAGTATGTATGAATGTATGTTCTGATGATGTCCTGATTAATGGATGGATTCCCCAATTTATAGCCTTTAATCTGTGTTCTCTGGGCTTGGATCTGGATCAAAATGTGGCCTAGAATAATCTTCAGCGGATTCTGTAATTTCTGCAGATTGCGCAGGTCACGCGTCTGCGTGGGTCACGCGGTCGCGTCATCTGGAGTTCTGCTCTTCCACGCGGTCGCGTCAGTCACACCTCCGCGTCAGTTGTGTTTCGCGTGAGTCACGCGTTTGCATCATCCATGCGCTCGCGTCGATGCTCTTTGCGCTAAGCACGCGTCCGCATTGTCCACACGTTCACGTTGCTTCCAGTTGCTTCAAAAACTCCATTTTGTGCTTTCCTTCCATTTTTGTATGTTTCCTTTCCATCCTCTAAGTCATTCATGCCCTAAAAAGCCTGAAAGTACTTAACACACAAATTACGGCATCGAATGGTAATAAAGGATAATTAAATTTAATATTTTTAAAGCATAGGAAACATGTTTTCTCATATATCATAAAACAAGAAAGTTATAGTAAAACCATGTAATTTACATAAATAAGTGGGTGAAGATCTGATAAAAACACTCAATTTTAAGCATAAGATGAATCATAAAATAGGGGTTTATCAGACATGGAGCGGATGAAGCCGGCTGAAGTTAGATCCAATTGGGACTTGTTGCGAAAAGAATTTCTGGAGAAGTTTTACCCTCCCCAGAAAACAGACAAGCTGCGAAGAGAGATCTCTTGCATTGTGCAATGAGATGGGGAGACTTTGTATGAATATTGGGAAAGATTCAAGAAGTTGCTGGAGGCTTGCCCTCACCACCGGATTGATAAGTTGGTTCTGATCAGTTATTTCTGTCAAGAAATGCACCACCAAGACAAGCTTCTCCTAGATGCCGCGAGTGGAGGGTCATTGACTAAAAACAAGACCGCTATAAAAGCATGGGAAGTTATATCGGATCTAGCGGACTCAACTCAACACTCAAGGGCAAGGAGTCCTCAACCAAAAGCCTTGAGTGAGGTCTCTCCTTCGGAGATGCAATTTTAACTAAGACCCTCGGTGAGATGACGATTTTGTTGAAGCAAATCACCCAAGGGCAACAAATCCCTCAAGCTCTGATAAATGCTCCACCTCAACCTCTATGGAGTGGAGGACTGGTGCACGAAATTGTGATCAATACTTTTCACAACTTAATTAATCCCCGGTGATGAAACCAAAAACTTGGTGTTCAATACCATGGCATAAACACAACTTCGCACAACTAACCAGCAAGTGTACTGGGTCGTCCAAGTAATAAACCTTACGCGAGTAAGGGTCGATCCCACAGAGATTGTTGGTATGAAGCAAGCTATTGTCACCTTGTAAATCTCAGTCAGGCAAACTCAAATGGATATGGGTGATATACGAATGAAACATAAAGATAAAGATAGAGATACTTATGTAATTCATTGGTAGGAATTTCAGATAAGCGTATGAAGATGCTGTCCCTTCCGTCTCTCTGCTTTCCTACTGTCTTCATCCAATCCTTCTTACTCCTTTCCATGGCAAGCTTGTGCAAGGGTTTCACCGTTGTCAGTGGCTACCTCCCATCCTCTCAGTGGAAATGTTCAACGCACCCTGTCACGGCACGGCTATCCATCTGTCGGTTCTCGATCAGGCCGGAATAGAATCCAGTGATTCTTTTGCGTTTGTCACTAACGCCCCGCCCTCAGGAGTTTGAAGCACGTCACAGTCATTCAATCATTGAATCCTACTCAGAATACCACAGACAAGGTTAGACCTTCCGGATTCTCTTGAACGCTGCCATCAGTTCTAGCCTATACCATGAAGACTCTGATCTCACGGAATGGCTGGCTCGGTTGTCAGGCGATCAACCATGCATCGTGTATCAGGGATCCAAGAGATATCCACCCAATCTAAGGTAGAACGGAGGTGGTTGTCAGGCACACGTTCATAGGTGAGAATGATGATGAGTGTCACGGATCATCACATTCATCAAGTTGAAGAACAAGTGGTATCTTAGAACAAGAACAAGCGGAATTGAATAGAAGAACAATAGTAATTGCATTAATACTCGAGGTACAGCAGAGCTCCACACCTTAATCTATGGTGTGTAGAAACTCCACCGTTGAAAATACATAAGAACAAGAGTGATCATTGGCTTTGGTCCCAGAGAGGGAACCAGAAGAACCAAGATGAGATTACAATAGCAAAAGGTCCTACTTATAGAAAACTAGTAGCCTAGGGTTTACAGATATGAGTAAATGACATAAAAATCCACTTCCGGGCCCACTTGGTGTGTGCTTGGGCTGAGCATTGAAGCATTTTCGTGTAGAGACTCTTCTTGGAGTTAAACGCCAGCTTTTATGCCAGTTTGGGCGTTTAACTCCCATTCTTGTACCAGTTCCGGCATTTAACGCTGGAATTTCTGAGGGTGACTTTGTACGCCTGTTTTGGCCATCCAATCTTGGGCAAAGTATGGACTATCATATATTGCTGGAAAGCCCAGGATGTCTAATTTCCAACGCCGTTGAGAGCGCGCCAATTGGGCTTCTGTAGCTCCAGAAAATCCACTTCGAGTGCAGGGAGGTCAGAATCCAACAGCATTTGCAGTCCTTTTTAGTCTCTGAATCAGATTTTTGCTCAGGTCCCTCAATTTCAGCCAGAAAATACCTGAAATCACAGAAAAACACACAAACTCATAGTAAAGTCTAGAAAAGTGAATTTTAACTAAAAACTAATAAAAATATACTAAAAACTAACTAGATCATACTAAAAACATACTAAAAACAATGCCAAAAAGCGTACAAATTATCCGCTCATCACAACACCAAACTTAAATTGTTGCTTGTCCTCAAGCAACTGAAAATCAAATAAGATAAAAAGAAGAGAATATGCAATGAATTCCAAAAACATCTATGAAGATCAGTATTAATCAGATGAGCGGGGCTTTTAGCTTTTTGCCTCTGAATAGTTTTGGCATCTCACTCTATCCCTTGAAATTCAGAATGATTGGCTTCTTTAGGAACTCAGAATCCAGATAGTGTTATTGATTCTCCTAGTTAAGTATGATGATTCTTGAACATAGCTACTTATTGAGTCTTGGCCGTGGCCCAAAGCACTCTGTCTTCCAGTATTACCACCGGATACATATATGCCACAGACACATAATTGGGTGAACCTTTTCAGATTGTGACTCAGCTTTGCTAAAGTCCCCAATTAGAGGTGTCCAGGGTTCTTAAGCACACTCTTTTTGCCTTGGATCACAACTTTATTTCTTTCTTTTTCTTTCTTTTTCTTTCTTTTTTTTCATTTTTCTCTCTTTTTCTCTTTTTTTTTTGTATTCACTGCTTTTTCTTGCTTCAAGAATCATTTTAATGATTTTTCAGATCCTCAGTAACATGTCTCCTTTTTCATCATTCTTTCAAGAGCCAACATTCATGAACCACAAATTCAAAAGACATATGCACTGTTTAAGCATACATTCAGAGAACAAAAATATTGCCACCACATCAAAATAATTAAACTATTATAAAATTCAAAATTCATGCAATTCTTTTCTTTTTCAATTAAGAACATTTTTCATTCAAGAAAGGTGATGGATTCATAGGACATTCATAACTTTTAGGCATAGACACTAAGACACTAATGATCACAAGACACAAACATAGATAAACATAAGCATAATTTTCGAAAAACAGAAAATAAAGAACAAGGAAATTAAAGAACGGGTCCACCTTAGTGATGGCGGCCTGTTCTTCCTCTTGAAGATCCTATGGAGTGTTTGAGCTCCTCAATGTCCCTTCCTTGTCTTTGTTGCTCCTCTCTCATAATTCTTTGATCTTCTCTTATTTCATGGAGGAGGACAGAGTGTTCTTGGTGCTCCACCCTTAGTTGTCCCATGTTGGAACTCAATTCTCCTAGGGAGGTGTTTAGTTGCTCCCAATAGTTTTGTGGAGGAAAGTGCATCCCTTGAGGAATCTCAGGAATCTCATGATGAGTGGGGTCTCTTGTGTGCTTCATCCTCTTCTTAGTGATGGGCTTGGCCTCATCAATGGGGATGTCTCCCTCTATGTCAACTCCAACTGAATAACAGAGGTGACAGATGAGATGAGGAAAGGATAACCTTGCCAAGGTAGAGGACTTGTCCACCACCTTGTAAAGTTCTTGAGCTATAACCTCATGAACTTCTATTTCTTCTCCAATCATGATACTATGGATCATGATAGCCCGGTCTATAGTAACTTCGGACCGGTTGCTAGTAGGAATGATTGAGCGTTGGATAAACTCCAACCATCCCCTAGCCACGGGCTTGAGGTCATGCCTTCTCAGTTGAACCGGCTTCCCTCTTGAATCTCTCTTCCATTGGGCGCCCTCTTCACATATGACTATGAGGACTTGGTCCAACCTTTGATCAAAGTTGACCCTTCTAGTGTAAGGATGTTCATCTCCTTGCGTCATGGGCAAGTTGAATGCCAACCTTACATTTTCTGGACTAAAATCCAAGTATTTCCCCCGAACCATAGTAAGCCAATTCTTTGGATCCGGGTTCACACTTTGATCATGGTTCTTGGTGATCCATGCATTGGCATAGAACTCTTGAACCATTAAGATTCCGACTTGTTGAATGGGGTTGGTAAGAACTTCCCAACCTCTTCTTCAGATCTCATGTCGGATCTCCGGATATTCACTCTTTTTGAGTGAAAAAGGGACCTCGGGGATCACCTTCTTCAGGGCCACAACTTCATAGAAGTGGTCTTGATGCACCCTTGAGATGAATCTTTCCATCTCCCATGACTCAGAGGTGGAAGCTTTTGCCTTCCCTTTCCTCTTTCTAGAGGTTTCTCCGGCCTTGGATGCCATAAATGGTTATGGAAAAACAAAAAGCAATGCTTTTACCACACCAAACTTAAAAGGTTTGCTCGTCCTCGAGCAAAAGAAGAAAGAAGAGAGTATAAGAAGAAGAAATGAGGAAGAAGGGAATGGCTTTGTGTTCGGCCAAAAGGGGGAGAAGTGGTGTTTAGGTAGTGTGAAAATAAAGGAGTGAAGAAGGGTTTATATAGGAGTGGGGGAGGGGTAGGGTTCGGTCAAGTGAGGGTGGGTTTGGGTGGAAAAGTGGTTTGAATTTGAATGGTGAGGTAGGTGGAGTTTTATGAAGGATGGATGTGAGTGGTGAAGAGAAAGATGGGATTTGATAGGTGAAGGGTTTTTGGGGAAGAGGTGTTGAGGTGATTGGTGAATGGGTGAAGAAGAGAGAGAGTGGTAGGGTAGGTGGGGATCCTGTGGGGTCCACAGATCCTGAGGTGTCAAGGAAAAGTCATCCCTGCACCAAATGGTAAGCAAAATTACGTTTTGAGCCAATTCTGGCGTTAAACGCCGGGCTGGTGCCCATTTCTGGCGTTTAACGCCAAGTTCTTGCCCTTTTCTGGCGTTTAACACCAGTCTGGTGCCCCTTTCTGGCGTTAAACGCCCAGAATGGTGCCAGACTGGGCGTTAAACGCCCAACAGCTAGCCTCACTGGCGTTTAAACGCCAGCAAGCTCTCCTCCAGGGTGTGCTGTTTTTCTTTCTGTTTTCATTCTGTTTTTGCTTTTTTCATTGATTTTGTGACTTCTCATGATCATCAACCTACAAAAGACATAAAATAACAAAACAGAATAGATAAAATATAACATTGGGTTGCCTCCCAACAAGCGCTTCTTTAATGTCATTAGCTTGACAGAGGGCTCTCATGGAGCCTCAGAAATGCTCAGAGCTATGTTGGAACCTCCCAACACCAAACTTAGAGTTTGAATGTGGGGGTTCAACACCAAACTTAGAAGTTGGTTGTGGCCTCCCAACACCAAACTTAGAGTTTGACTGTGGGGGCTCTGTTTGGCTCTGTTTTGAGAGAAGCTCTTCATGCTTCCTCTCCATGGTGACAGAGGGATATCCTTGAGCCTTAAACACCAAGGATTCTTCATTCACTTGAATGATCAATTCTCCTCTATCAACATCAATCACAGCCTTTGCTGTGGCTAGGAAGGGTCTGCCAAGGATGATGGATTCATCCATGCACTTCCCAGCCTCTAGAACTATGAAATCAGCAGGGATGTAATGGTCTTCAACTTTTACCAGAACATCCTCTACAAGTCCATAAGCTTGTTTTCTTGAATTGTCTGCCATCTCTAATGAGATTTTTGCAGCTTGCACCTCAAAGATCCCTAACTTCTCCATTACAGAGAGAGGCATGAGGTTTACACTTGACCCTAGTCACACAAGGCCTTCTTGAAGGTCATGGTGCCAATGGTACAAGGTATTGAAAACTTCCCAGGATCCTGTCTCTTTTGAGGCAGTTTCTGCCTAGACAAGTCATCCAGTTCTTTGGTGAGCAAAGGGGGTTCATCTTCCCAAGTCTCATTTCCAAATAACTTGTCATTTAGCTTCATGATTGCTCCAAGGTATTTAGCAACTTGCTCTTCAGTGACATACTCATCCTCTTTAGAGGAAGAATACTCATCAAAGCTCATGAATGGCAGAAGTAAGTCCAATGGAATCTCTATGGTCTCATTTTGAGCCTTAGATTCCCATGGTTCCTCATTCGGGAACTCATTGGAGACCAGTGGACGTCCATTGAGGTCCTCCTCAGTGGCGTTCACTGCCTCTTCTTCCTCCCAAAATTCGGCCATGTTGATGGCCTTGCACTCTCCTTTTGGATTTTCTTCTGTATTGCTTGGAAGAGTACTAGGAGGGAGTTTAGTAATTTTCTTGCTCAGCTGACCCACTTGTGCCTCCAAATTTCTAATGGAGGACCTTGTTTCAGTCATGAAACTTTGAGTGGTTTTGATTAGATCAGAGACCATGGTTGCTAAGTCAGAGTTATTCTGCTTAGAACTCTCTGTCTGTTGCTGAGAAGATGATGGAAAAGGCTTGCTATTGCTAAACCTGTTTCTTCCACCATTATTATTGCTGAAACCTTGTTGAGGTCTCTATTGATCCTTCCATAAAAAAATTGGATGATTTCTCCATGAAGGATTGTAGGTGTTTCCATAGGGTTCTCCATGTAATTCACCTCTTCCATTGAAGGGTTCTCAGGATCATAAGCTTCTTCCTTAGATGAAGCTTCCTTAGTACTGCTTGGTGCATTTTGCATCCCAGACAGACTTTGAGAAATCAAATTGACTTACTGAGTCAATATTTTATTCTGAGCCAATATGGCATTCAGAGTGTCAATCTCAAGAACACCTTTCTTCTGACTAGTCCCATTGTTCACAGGATTCCTTTCAGAAGTGTACATGAATTGGTTATTTGCAACCATTTCAATCAGCTCTTGAGCTTCTGTAGGCGTCTTCTTCAGATGAAGAGATCCTCCAGCAGAGCTATCCAAAGACATCTTGGACAGTTCAGACAGACCATCATAGAAAATACCTATGATGCTCCATTCAGAAAGCATATCAGTGGGGCACTTTCTGATTAACTGTTTGTATCTTTCCCAAGCTTCATAGAGGGATTCTCCTTCCTTTTGTCTGAAGGTTTGGACTTCCACTCTAAGCTTACTCAATTTTTGAGGTGGGAAGAACTTTGCCAAGAAGGCATTGACTAGCTTTTCCCAAGAGTTCAGGCTTTCTTTAGGTTGTGAGTCCAACCATGTCCTAGCTCTGTCTCTTACAGCAAAAGGGAATAGCATAAGTCTGTAGACCTCAGGGTCAACCCCATTAGTCTTGACAGTGTCACAGATTTGCAAGAATTCAGCTAAGAACTGATGAGGATCTTCCAATGGAAGTCCATGGAACTTGCAATTCTGTTGCATTAGAGAAACTAATTGAGGCTTAAGCTCAAATTTGTTTGCTCCAATGGTAGCGATAGAGATGCTTCTCCCATAGAAGTCGGGAGTAGGTGCAGTAAAGTCACCCAGCACCTTCCTTGCATTATTTGCATTGTTGTTGTTTTCGGCTGCCATGGGTTCTTCTTCTTTGAAGATTTCTGTTAGGTCCTCTACAGAGATTTGTGCCTTAGCTTCTCTTAGTTTTCGCTTCAAGGTCCTTTCAGGTTCAGGGTCAGCCTCAACAAGAATGCTTTTGTCTTTGCTCCTGCTCATATGAAAGAGAAGAGAACAAGAAAATATGGAATCCTCTATGTCACAGTATAGAGATTCCTTGAGGTGTCAGAGGAAAGAAAATTAGAAGGCAAAGTAGAAAATTCGAACTTATCAAAGAAGATGGGGTTTGAATTTTGCATTAAGGAATAGTGTTAGTCCATAAATAGAAGGATGTGAGAAGAAGGGAAGTAATTTTCGAAAATTAAGTAGAAGATTTTGAAAACTTTTTGAAAAACACTAATTGATTTTCGAAAATAAAAGTGGGAAAGAAGTAAACTGATTTTTGAAAAAGATTTTGAAATTAGAAATTAAAAATATTTGATTGAAAACTATTTTGAAAAAGATGTGATTAAGAAGATATGATTTGAAAAACATTTTAAAAAGATTTGATTTTGAAAATTAATGACTTGGCTATCAAGAAAAGAAATGATTCAAACATTAAACCTTTCTCAACAGAAAAGGCAACATACTTGAAATGTTGAATCAAATCATTAATTGATAGCAAGTATCTTAAAAAATGGAAAGAAATTGATTTTGAAAACATATGATTGAAAAGATATGATTTGAAAAAGATTTGATTTTGAAAAA